>NW_017308047.1:191595-196252 GCF_000935625.1 Nanorana parkeri
GGGGGGGCGCACCCTCGCCCCTTCCCCCCCCACCCCCTCTCTTTCCTGTTTCTCTGTCAGGCTGCTGCTCGGATCAAGAGTTTGGTAAGTCATTTTAGGGGGACGACAGCAAATTTTGCCATAAGGGTCCCCCCTAAAATTCCTACCAGACTTAAAGGGTCTGGTATGAATTGGGGGGGGGGGGGGGCACACTTTTTTATGTTTGTTTCTGTGTACTGTCAAAAGTTAAAAAGAAAAATTTCACTTTTTGTTTTTCTAATGTCACTTCGCTGTAATGAAAATTTGTTCATAATTGTCTTACGCATACGAAATTAGCGAAATTTCGGATTAGTCCAAATACAGAAACGAATTGACTTTCGGACCCGAATCCTGAATTCCGAAATAATGAAAAATACAAAACAAAGTAGATTCTTTGCCGGCTTACATGTCTAGAGTAAATACTGTAGTGAGGAGGGTGAAAGCAACGATCAGCACGGAGAGGAAAAGGAGAGGAGAACGTGATCCCTGTAGCAGATTACATTAGATTTGCGCCAAAATATCGGTGCACGCCAGAATAAGGGAGCTTGAGTCTGTCGGGAGCATGGCTGTGCGCCACATTTATTAATTTGTTGCAGAAAGCACTAAATAAGATGGCATATAGAAATTGGTGCATTTTTCAGCATGCAAGTCTTTGTCCCTCCCCCAATGTGTTAGTGCAGTTTTTATTTTCTTTAATTCTTGTTTTATATTTTTTCTTTAAGTCCTTCTTTTTGTGAAATGCTTCGGAAAGATCATAAAAATCTATATAAAAATTTGAAGCTCCCAGCTTAAACAGCTGCATGAGTTTTATTTGCCGCGTAGGGCAGCCCATTGAAATGAAGGTAGGAATAGGTAAGGTAGTTTTTGCACCATCTACACTTGGGTTTAACAGTGTTTTTGCACGTTTGTTGCGCATAGGGCAGCCCATTGAAATGAAGGTATATATAGGTAAGGTAGTGTTTGCTTCATCAACACTTGGGTTTAACTGGTTTTTGCGTGTTCTTCCATGTTTGTCACGTGTCTGCATAGGGTAGCCCGTTCATTTCAGTGGGCTACCCTATATGTGACAAATGTGGCAAATAAGTGCATGCAGCTGTTTGAGCTGGGTGCTTTGTGTGTTATTTGACCATGTTTTTTTGCACACTCAAGAACATGCATCTTGCTTTCTGTGTTTGGGGTGCTATTAACAATAATGGCACTGCAAGAGCATCATGTGCTTTTCACACATTTCATGAACACGCACAAAGTCACACAATTTTGCGCACATTCACACTTGCTCCAAGTGTTGCTGGGGCCTCAGTGTGCTTTATTTATGTTTTGTTTATTGATGTAGAATATAACATAAACTACAATAGCCAATAGAACATTAGTTGTCAATAAGGACATAACTTAAAGTGTAAGACAATTTTTTATTTCACTTTTGACAGAGTGCTTAGGGGTTAGAACCTCTGTTGGGTTTTAATTGCTGTCTGTGTCCTCATCAACCAGATTTTATCCATTTATGTTGGTGACCATTGTAACCAGGACTGAAAGGGGGCACAATCTGAAATGTAAGAGTACTCAAAATAGCAATACAGGGGAAACGTCCAATGGGGTCACTTTGGAGAGATATTCTCTCACTAGCTGTTGTGTCTACAAGACAAGAAGAAAAAGGAAATGTCCTTAATAGGGCATAGCTGGCAAAAAAAAGAACTGACAGAGGTTTTAACTAGTAATGAGCCGAATGTACCTGTATATGGTTTGGGGCAGGTTCAGCGAGCTCTACTTAAGTTTGGGTGCCAAATCCAAACCCCATTGAAGTCCATGGGAGCCTTCTAAATCTAAAGATTCTAAATCTTAGAAATCATTAATAGCCATTTTCTAGGCTAATAGGATAGACAAACAAAGGACATAGGTAGCTGGACAGTACTGTGGAAGACATTTTCCAAAAGCAAAAAAAATATTTAAAACATTGTCTGGCTGGGATTTTAATAATGCCTAAAGAGCAACATTAAAAGGCACAATTCCTTTAAATCACATGCATGGAGTACGCTCTGAACCTGCCTCTGTACGATGTATACAACCTACTGCAGCACAACTGACATAATGGAAAAAAGTCATTTAAATTGCCAGCAAATTCTCAGCCACTTCCTTCTGTTTGTAGACAGCATGACTGGGGATTCCCTTAGGCCTGGTTCACACCTGAACGTTTTGTAGCGCGTTCAACGCTCGACGAACGCTCTACAAAACGCTCAAACATCTAAATCCCATTGTATTCAATGGGTCTGGTTCACACCTTGCCGTATTTCCGCCCGTCCGAACGCGATACAAAACGGCCTACGCCCAAAGAAGTACATGTACTTCTTTGGGGCGTTTTGGTCTCGCGTTTCCATTGGGATACAGACAAGTAGCCCTCGGAAACGGGCGTTTGTCGAATCGCGGTAAAAACGCGAATCGCGGTAAAAACGCGCGACAAACGCGCATATTCAATACGCCTAGGTGGGAACCCAGCCTTAAGCTTCCCTAGTTGACAGCTGGATGTACAAACAGAAGTAGGGTATACCTGGTGACATGTCCATTTTTGGTCAATGACATCGCCGGCTACACCCTGCCCTTTTCATTATATTCCACGGCAAGGACTGGAGCTGTCATTCAGTACTAACCTCCCTTGGTTCGGACCAAACCAGGAGTTCGTCCCTAAATGTGGTGACTGCATTAGTTTTCATTTTTTTTTTAGGCTTGTTTTCCTTTTATTTTTACCTGTCTTAGAGTGTTTCTACTCTATGGAGGCGCAACGTAGGCACCTTTGGACAGCAGCATTGTCAACCTGTGTGGAGGGTAATGTTGGTTAATGCAGATTTACATGGACTTGGCTAAAAGATTATATCCGAACTCCAGAAAACACTGTTAAGCAGTTACAGCAACTGTTTTTTGGGTTGTTTTTTTTTTGGGAATAAAGGTTTCACATTAATGAATAAAAGTTGACCCTTGTAAGCACCCCTTTCAGTGTTAAATGGTTTACCTCAACCCTCTAACTGCCACTTCTACTGGACAGCTTGGTCTGGCAAAGGAAACTGAAAAAAAAACAGGCTGTCCAGATCACCAGATGAAGAAAAGGAAAAAAAGACCTAAAAAAGAAAACTATGGAAACCACCACATTTAAGAATTGGTAAGCTGCAATATATTCTGTTCTTGTTTATGGGTTTAGATACACTTTATGTATACTCTAATTAGCCCTGCCTGTGCTGGCAGATTGCATCATCAGTTATGCGTTAAGCATTGTATGTTAATGTGAGGAATCTCAGCCTGTCCCTCAGTTTGTTCCTTCATTGTCACTTTCAAACTACTCTGTGGCTTGGAATCCACACATAGGCCTTAACTAAAGAAATGTCTAAAAGGTAAGAAATATTTTTTTAAATTCTTTTTAGATATGCTATGTGAATGGGAACACTTAACAAACATAGAGGGGTTTTCTCAAATGTGATTGCAAACGTATGTAAACTTTAATAGGTGTCAATACAAGATTATGGGGCCTCCTTGTGCTCCACCCATATACAAGCCCCACCCATCCACAAGCATCACCATGAATATTCTTGTGTACAGAAATTATTTCTCCCATTATTTTAAAAATAGCAGGCCTATTCACTAAAAGGTGAATTGCAGGGGAATAGGTAGGAGAATTTCAAAATCTAGACCAATATCGACGATTTGGAAAGTGAGCAAAATGACAGAATGCACAGCAGACTTCAGACCAGCACCAATACACTACAGACCGCAGACCAGAACCAATGCATGGCAGACCTCAGATCAGAACCAATGAACGGCAGACTCAGACCAGAACCAATGCACGGCAGATCTCAGACCAGAACCAATGCACGGCAGATCTCAGTCCAGAACCAATGCATGGCAGACCTCAGACCAGCACCAATGCTCGGCAGACTGGGCAGTTAGAATGGCACATACACAACGACATCTCTGGGATTGGCCATCACAGGCAGTCTGATCCCCGTCAGACTGTGGCCCAGCAGGTAGGTGCAGCAGGCCGCCCACAGGAGGCTAGGCCCCTGATTTGGAGGGTCTCCGGCAGATGCGGAGGGTCTCAGTGGGCAGGTGAGCAGGGGCAGATGCAGAAAGTCTCAGTAGGGCAGGTGCGGAGGGTCTCAGCAGGGCGTTCCCCGTCCGCAGTGCGATTAGACGTGTGGAAAAACATTGCATGCATTCCGATCCACTGCGAATGCAAAAAATAGAGCATGCAGCATTTTTTGTGTTCACACTTAGATTGTAAGCCCTCACGGGCAGGGCCCTTCTTACCATCTTGTCTTGAATTGTATTGTGATTGTAATGTCTTCCTTATATTGTAAAGCGCTGCGCAAACTGTTGGCGCTATATAAATCCTGTATAATAATAATAATGTTTTGCCACGCGTCTAATCTCAGGTGTGTGGCTGTGGTGCCATTGAGTTCAATGCACCTACACGCCCCCCTCTTGCCCTAGAACAAAGAGGGAAGTTTAGTGTGCGATTGCTGTGCCCTACAGCAGCTACTGCTCTGGAACGCATAGCAATTGGTGTGAATGGGCCCTAAAAAGGTGTTTAAAATAAAAGTAAATATTAAAAATATATATATAATTATGTACACGCCCAGAAGGATGAAATCATATT
>NW_017308047.1:196403-208895 GCF_000935625.1 Nanorana parkeri
GAAGTTGATGAATTTAAATATTAATTTAAATAAATTACTTAATTTACAATAATTTATAATTATTTGTAAAATAAGTAATTTACACACACACACACACACCACCAGCCTCCCCCTTCCCAGGTGTCTTCCCCTCACCCTTCTTGGGGGCTCGTCTCTCCTCTGCCTGTGGACTCTGTAGGCGGCCGCGAGCTGGCGGCTCCCCTGGGGCTCCGGCCGCTCGTCTCTGCCTCCTCGTAGTCCGGGCATCCTCGGATCACTGGAGACGCCTGTCTTTCCCTCACTCACCCTCTCCAAAATTAAGCAGGGCCCTCAGACGGCTGCCAGCGCCGGAGTCAAACAGAACACCGGCCCTGAGAGTGGGGGATCAGTGATGTGGCCGCCCTGGCCGTGGGCCCTCGGGCAGTGACCGAATGGTCAGTCCGCCCCTGCTAGGTGTGCTAAACCTAAAAAATGTAAGCATACTGGCTAGCTGCAGCAGGACTGCAGAAACTAAAGTTTACATCACCTCTGAATAGTAGCTATGGAGATAGGTGTAATTTAGAGCTGTACATTTACTTACCCCTCTCCCAATCTAGATATAGCACTCAGTAGCCTATCTGGTGATGTGCTTTGCCCTGGTTACAGCTAAATAACGGGTGCTTTAAAGGAAAACTATGGGGTTAGGGCTTTTCCCCATAGTTCTCCTTAGGGTAACGGGAGGACACAAACTAGCGTCCTCCCGTCACTCTAAGCTCAGTATACCGGGAGCTAAAGTGGTATACTGAGACGCCGCCGCTGAAGCGGATCCCGACAAATATGTCTGGATCCGCCCAGCTGCGTGAGTGACAGCTGGCTCTGCCTATCTAGAGGCAGAGCCAGCTGTACCCGCCCCCTCCCCCATCCGTTCCGCCAGTCAGCTCTGCAGGATCGGAGTGGGGAGGGCGGAATCAAGCCACTCCCCTGTCACGGCAGAGAGCTGTGACAGGATCGAGAAGTGAGCGAACGCCGGTATGTGTTCGCTCACTTCCCGATCTACTGAGCCGACCTGTGACAGTCTTATTGTCACAGGTCGGCTAGAACTATGAGGTGAGTGAAAAGCACTTGCCTCATAGTTCTCTTTTTAAGCAGTGGTGTATTTTGGTTTTGTGCTGCCCTAGGCAAGACTAAACTCGGGCACCCCCTTCAATCTAAAGAATACATTGCAGTTCCCAGCCTGCTTCTGGGACATCCCCCCATCAGATCACATACTATGGCCAGACCCCAAGCAACCCCGCTGGTCCTCCTCCACCTCCTGTACAAAGCCAGCTGGACCACAACTCACTGGGTCCTCCCCTCCACCAGGCAGCTCTCTAATTAGACAACCGCTCTTAGGGCCCTCATTAGGCAGTCGCCGCTGCCTGATTCTGTGCCGTCCAGCCTCTCCCCACTGGCAAGTCTGGCCCTGTCCACGTAATTGGTTTGGGGTAGTGTTTTCTGCTCCCCCCTCTGGAAAGTGCCACCCTAGGCAAATGCCTAGTTTGCCTTGCAGTAGATACACCCCTGGCTTTAAGACCATTAGGCAGATGTTAGGACTAGTTACTCAAGCTCTGCAAATTACCACTTTACAGGGGGCCCTGAAAAGCTGCTGGTCATATTGCCTGCAGCTCTGCAGAAGCACCCGCATAGCGGTAATGTGCCAGCCATATACAGACCCTCCTGGAGGCAAGAATCCCTCCCATTCTCCACTTTGGCTCAGACATGTCACAACCCAAAGCCAAGGTGCTGCTGTTCATCGGGGGTACCATTTTTACATGGAAAGGGGGAAGGGGAGATCTTTGCTGAGGGAGGGTGAAAGACTTTTGCTGTGGGATGGGAGGATTTTTGCAGGGTGAGGGGGGATTTTTGCTAGAGGGGGAGTATCAGGCACCTAATCAGAGGCAGAGATAACACCTCTGGCCTGGGCACCCATGGAGTGGAGCACAGGGAGTAAAGGGCACACAGTGGGACAGATGTCAGCTGTCAAGTCCATAGATTTTCACTTCTAAAGTAAGGCTTGACTAAGGCATTTGTGCAGACCGACAGGAAAGTCACTGAGGAGAAAAAAAACATGTAAAGCAGCCAACCGGAACACTGGAGAACACAGCAGACTGGAAGAGTGGTCTGAGACTAAACTCGGGCACCCCCTTCAATCTAAAGAATACATTGCAGTTCCCAGCCTGCTTCTGGGACATCCCCCCATCAGATCACATACTATGGCCAGACCCCAAGCAACCCCGCTGGTCCTCCTCCACCTCCTGTACAAAGCCAGCTGGACCACAACTCACTGGGTCCTCCCCTCCACCAGGCAGCTCTCTAATTAGACAACCGCTCTTAGGGCCCTCATTAGGCAGTCGCCGCTGCCTGATTCTGTGCCGTCCAGCCTCTCCCCACTGGCAAGTCTGGCCCTGTCCACGTAATTGGTTTGGGGTAGTGTTTTCTGCTCCCCCCTCTGGAAAGTGCCACCCTAGGCAAATGCCTAGTTTGCCTTGCAGTAGATACACCCCTGGCTTTAAGACCATTAGGCAGATGTTAGGACTAGTTACTCAAGCTCTGCAAATTACCACTTTACAGGGGGCCCTGAAAAGCTGCTGGTCATATTGCCTGCAGCTCTGCAGAAGCACCCGCATAGCGGTAATGTGCCAGCCATATACAGACCCTCCTGGAGGCAAGAATCCCTCCCATTCTCCACTTTGGCTCAGACATGTCACAACCCAAAGCCAAGGTGCTGCTGTTCATCGGGGGTACCATTTTTACATGGAAAGGGGGAAGGGGAGATCTTTGCTGAGGGAGGGTGAAAGACTTTTGCTGTGGGATGGGAGGATTTTTGCAGGGTGAGGGGGGATTTTTGCTAGAGGGGGAGTATCAGGCACCTAATCAGAGGCAGAGATAACACCTCTGGCCTGGGCACCCATGGAGTGGAGCACAGGGAGTAAAGGGCACACAGTGGGACAGATGTCAGCTGTCAAGTCCATAGATTTTCACTTCTAAAGTAAGGCTTGACTAAGGCATTTGTGCAGACCGACAGGAAAGTCACTGAGGAGAAAAAAAACATGTAAAGCAGCCAACCGGAACACTGGAGAACACAGCAGACTGGAAGAGTGGTCTGGATGGGTGGTGAAGACAGAGACCAGGCACGGTAGAAGGTAGAGTCATGGTCAATAGACAGGGAGATACCGAGAATCAGCAGAGATAATCCGTGGTCAGGTCAATAACAGGAAGGGCAGGCTGGACCAACAACAGAAAAGCAAATTTGAAGGTTCAGATTCAAATCACAGGGTAACAGCGGAAGACAAGCCAACAATTCCCTAACTCAGCTCTGTTCCTTAAATAGGCCATCTGGTACCAAGCCTGGAATTAGGAGTGCATGCCTGTGCAACTGCATGCCTGCGCAGCATTCTCATGTGAATTAGCATGCCTGCATAATTTAGCGTGTTCGCGCAAATGTGCATGCACATTGCACAAAAATAAAAAAAATGGGGTATACCATTATGGGAATGCAGCTGGGGAAGTCAGAAATGGAGAGAGATTTGGGGATCATTGTAGACTATAAATTGAAAGGTAACTTGCAGTGCCAGGCTGCTGTAAACAAAGCTAGTAGGGCTTTGTCCTGTATTAAAAGGGGGATCTATTGCAGGGACAAGTCTATAATTTTGCCACTTTATAGATCATTGGTTTGACCTCATCTGGAGTATGCGGTCCAGTTCTGGTCACCAGTACTAAGGAAAGATGTCATTGAGCTGGAAAAAGTCCAGCGGAGGGCAACCAAACTAATTAGGGGTATGGAGGACCAGAGCTACGAGACGAGGCTACTAAATTTAAACATGTTCACATTGGAGGTGAGGAGATTAAGGGGGGATATGATTTCCATGTACAAAATGTTCAATGGTGACAGCAACATTAGCGATAAACTGTTTAAAATTAACTCCATTCAAAAAACTAGAGGCCATCACCTAAAATTGGTGGAAAAGAAGTTCCAGCACAGGGGGCGAAGGGGGTTCTTCACAGTTAGAGCGGTCAAGGTCTGGAACTCACTGCCACAGGCGGTGATTTCAGCAAAGAATGTGGAATTGTTCAAGAAACTTTTGGACGATTTCTTAAGGGACCGTAATATACAGGGGTACAAGTAGTACTCCTTGGAATGAGATCCTATAGGTTGGACTTGATGGACTAATGTCTTTATTCAACCTCAAATACTATGTAACTATGTGACTATGTAACCTGGCTGGCAGTGACTTTTTTTCTGCTTTTGGGGCACCTGAGCAAGGCCATCCAAAAAGCCTCAGGCCTCAACGCCAACTTGAATGTGATGTCAGCAGTCATAGCAAATTTGTGAAGAGAGGTGAAGACAGGGGTGAAAGAGTTGGGCAAGCCTAGAGAGTAATAATACACTCCCAGAAGAGGGGAGGGCTGTCTGACATGTAGTTCCTTAGTAGCTCACAGTTTGTGTTGCATCAGATAATTGCTTCAGACATCTAATTAATTTAAGTTATTGGATTGAACAGATTGATCATCATAAACATTTATGTCTATATGCCCAACATTAGGGTGTAAACATCTTGTACCACAATCTTTTTTTAAATCCTGTTTCTTTTGTCTTTATTTTTGATTGCTAGTGTTCTTTCACATGTGCGTTGAGAATTTAATGAAAGAACAACGCTGATTAATGCGCCTATAACATTAACAAGTCCTTAGGCAGGCATTTACAAGGCATTAAGGAGGTGTCAAAAACACTTGAAAAATGCCCTGCTAATAGGGGTGTGTTAAATGGGAAGTGGTGTACTAACCGGAACATTGTATTTCATACTTACCGCAATTGTCTTTTCCTGTCTAGCTCCATGGCAGCACAGAAATTGGTTAATCCCTCCCTCCTCCCACTAATCAGGATCATAACTCATAAATTTGCCCAAGTGTCCCAGCTTGCCGTTTTGTAACTAGACGACTTATCGGGTGGGCATTGTGCTGCCATGGAACTAGAAAGGAAAGGAGAATTGTGGTAAGTATGAAATACAATTTTCTGGTTTTCCTGTCAGCTCCATGTCAGCACATGAATGGAAAATAACAGGGTGGGAATGATGCTTAACAGTTTAATTAAATCCATAGGTGGAAGAAATAACACTATGACCAAAGGCAACCGTGGTCAGAGCAGCTGGATCGACACATGAATGTGTGTACAGAAGACCACGTGGCCGCTTTACAGACAGTCTCTACAGGCACTCTAATTGCTGCAGCCCAGGACATTGAGACACTTCTCTTGTCGCCATTGAGACGCCATGTTGCACAGGTAAGCCTTTGGCTTTGTAGGCCAATGTAATAGCTTCCACAACCCAGGAAGCAATGGGCCTACTAGACACTTCAGCGCTTCTCTTCTGGGCATGGAAGGAATGATAGACCTGAGCTCTGTCGTAACTGCAATATACGCTTTTAGCCTATTGCCAACATCCAAGCGGTGAACTTGATGACCATCCTCTGAGCGAAAGGTGGGTAAGACAATTTCCTGTCACATGTGAAAATTGCATACAACTTTAGGGACAAATCCCAACATTGGCACCAGGACAACCCTGTCCACCATAAAGGTTGTGAAGGGTTCTTTAAACCCAAGTGCGGCATATCCTGAAACTCGCCTGGTTGAGGTGATCACTACGAGAAAGGCAGTCTTTGGGTTGAGAAGCCACAGAGACATATTTTCTCCAAAAACCTCTGAATCTAGATAGTCCAACACCAAAGGTAGGTCCCATTTAGGGAACAAGAGCTTTCTAAAAAGTTTTACCCTTAAAACAGCTGTAAAGAATTAGGCAATTAGACTTTCCAAAGCAAGTTGAACACCTGTAACGGTCGATATTGCCGACACCTGCCCTTTGAGAGTGCTCAGACTGAGATTCATGTCAAGTCCCTTTTGCAGGAATTCTAGCACCTGCGTAACATGGAGAAAAAGCTTGAGAAGTGGCAAATTCCTGGAACTTAACCCATACTCTGTTAGAAGTACGATTAGTACTGGCTTTTCTGGAGTTTAGTAGAGTGTTTGCCACCTTTTCAGAACATCTTAACATATGCAGCCTCTGCCTCTCAATATCTATGCCGTTAGGCATAGTCTAATTGGCGCTGGATGTAGAATAGGTCCCTGGGATAGTAGATTCCACAAGGGTGGTAGATTCAGGGGAGCCTCTGTGTTGAGCTGTCGGAGAAGAGGATACCACGGCCTCTTGGGCCAGTTCAGAATGACCGTTAGGACGGTCACTTCTTCTCTCTGAAGTCTGTTCAGGAACGCTAATATGAGCAGGACTGGTGGGGACGCATAAGCTGTCCAAAAGGACCAATGTGCTGTTAAGGCATTCGTTGGTAACGCTTGGGAACCTTGAATAAAATTTCCTGAGCCTGGTGTTGGTACGAGAAGCAAAAAGGTCTACTTCCGTGAGAAAAGCCAACGTTGTTAGGTCTTGGAAGACTTGACATAGGGTAGGCAGGACCAGTTGTTGTCTATGCGAATCCTTGATAGGTAGTCCGTCTGGAGATTGAGGGGACCCGGAACGTACATCGCTGAGCTGTGGTCAAGATTGTCCTGAGCCCATTGCATGATCGGGGCAGCCTCCCTCAGTAAGGACTGACTGCAAGTCCCCTCTTGCTTTTTATTGTATGATACTGTGGTGGTGTCTATTTGTACAAGGACTGACCTCCCTTCAACCAATCTCTGGAAGGCCAACAGGGCCTGAAACACTGCTTTCAGTTCCAGAATGTTGGAAACAATTCCCTTTGCTGGGAAGGTTCAGCAGCCCTGAGCTATCTGGCCAAAATTTCTGGCTCCCCAACCAGTCTCACTTGCATTTGTAGAGATCATCATCCATGATAATCGACAGAAGAGAATGGCAGCAGAAAAGATTGCGATCTTAGAGCCACCATCGGATACTGGTTCTCATTCCAGGAGTGATCTGAATTAGCTTGTTGAAGTCCTCCGACTCCCATTGATTCAGAAACTTGGAATGAAAGGGGCGAGATCTCCACTGAGCCCATTTGACCATGGGTATGGTAGAAACCATGCTGCCTACAATTTGAAGACACTAGGGGGCTGGAAGTAGATCGGATAACAGAGCAGCAGACAGACAGTATGTGGAAATTGGCGCCTTGCAAATTGATGGAGAGAAGCCAATCCCCTGGCTGGATTATCTTCAGAATCGTTTGCAACAATTCCATCTTCAAATGGAAAACAAGGGGAAATAGACGCCTGAGAAATGTTTCGGTTGGGGAACTTGGACCATGGCCCCTTGAGCTAGTAGATTTTCCACATACGAGAAAAGGATCGATCTCTTAATTTGACGAGAGGGAACCCTTGTAGGGAAGAAGAAGGGGCAAGGGCTCCTTTAGAATGCCCAACAATGGCCCCTTGAGATGGTATCTAGGACCCAGTGATCTGCAACATTGTCCACCTAGATCTGTTGGAATTTGGCCAACCTCGCACCAACCCAACAAACCTGAATGGACAAACCCTAAAAAAGATTTTTGGGGGTTCTGACAGGAAGCAAAAGTACCCTTCTTAAACTTGGGAAAAGAACCTGAGGGATTCCAGGGTCTCTGAAACTCCCTGCCAGGCCTGTACGCTCTGGCTTAATTTACCTCGATCCAATGCCGCTTCTTGAAAGAGCACATTCCTCTGTTTCATTAGTCTCTAGTCCTGGGGTATGAAGCCTGACTTACCCATGCTTTTTTGGACGTGGGGTCCGCCACCCACGGTCTGAGCCAAAGAGCTCTTTTCCCTGTCACTGCCACCAACATTATCCTAGCTAAGGACGTCTATTGAGGCTTCAGTGAAGTAGGACGAAGATAGCCTCATGTTTTTTAGGAGGTCTAAGATCCCAAATTTACTAAGATCACTTGATATCGCAGACTAAGAGCTGTCCACCCAGGCCTCAAGGGCTTTGGACATCGTAGCCATGGCCACTGCAGGTTTCCAGGCTCCACCGGCCGATAAGTAGCTCTTTTTAAGATCTTAGTAGACCCGTCTATCTAAGACATCTTTGAAGGTCACAGCATTGTTGAGCGGCAAGGTGACATGACTAGCCAGCCGCATGAGAGTCGTATCGACAACGGGCGACTCCTCCAGATATCTGACCTCTTCTTTTTTAAATGGATACAGCTTAGAAAATCTATTTCAGAAAGCAGACTTCCTTTCCACCTGATTCATCCAGAATGACATCCTTTATTTCATAAAGGGAAAACAAAGTGTTGCCCTCCTGACATGCTTGAAATATCGTCTCTTCTTTTCTGATCCTTTGTGTTCTCCCACAGTAAAGCATGCCTTACTGACTTGATGAAGGGCTGAACCAGGGGAAAATCAAACCCATCATATTGTTCTGCATCTTCCTCAGAAGAGGAATAATCGGAATGCGGGCCCGAAGAGTTCCTTCCTGTAGCATTAACAGACCTAGATGTGCCTTGTCTGGCATCAGAAGTCTGACTGTCCTCAGGCTTACTCCGACATGGAAGCTAAGTACTGGAAGAAAACCCCTTTAAAGTATCTTGAAAGACCTTCTTCATCATAGACAGAAACTGCAGATTGTCTATATTCCTATCTTTCGTGGCCTCTAAAAAGCATGACTCACAGGCCGTTTAACCCGACAAAGCTAGGTTAGGACATGCCCAACAACCACCAGGCCAAGGCTGAGGATGATGAGAAGGCCCAAGCATAGAGGAGGGAATCCGCTGATTTACAGACGGACACCTGTGGCTCAACCTTCTGTCATGATGGCGAGAAAAGTGTCTTTCTTCCAAACAGGTTCTCCTTCTGCTAGAAGAGGCCGAATCTCGATCACCACGAGAATGGTGCGAGCCAGATTTGGAGGAGCTAAATAGATCAGTAGGAGACACATTGAAAATACTATTGTTTAGATAGCAAAACAGGTGAAGAATAGTGAACAGGTGCTTACCTTCTTTGCGCATGGGGGTCTTTAGGGGTGGGGGGGGGGCAACTTTTCCACAGGCATACTGTATAATAAAAAACAATGTATCCTGAGCACCAGCCTAAAAATAAATTAGAATGCTTGACACTGTACCTTTAAGCCACTACCTGATACCAGCAATCCACTGCCAACAGGTTGAGTGCAGTCAGGCAGCATCCACAACACCAGCCAGTGCATACTGAAATGAAGCAGCTTTAAAAAGGGGCACCTAGTGAAAGCTCTGCCCCATGAGGACATGCCTATGCCCCCGCCTGTCTGCATATAAAGAGCTTCCCGCCAGCAGAAATGGCATAGTTGTAACGCACGGTGCGCTCTAAGTCTCTGAAAGAGATAAGCCGGCTGGCGCGTGTGCCCTTGTTTCCAGTCCCCGGGGGGGTGGGAGAGACTGCTTGGTATCGCTGGAGATACCAACATATCCCCCACTCACTGCCGGGTAAGAAGTACTTTACACCATTCGGCGCTGCCACGAGGACAGTGGGGCTCCCCTCCCTCAGACACTTTTAGAATGAACACAGGGATTTCGCCTATGGACCTTCAATCAATTGAAGGTGGACAGCAAGAGATTTACCCTTGCCAGGTAAGCACACAGCCGATGATCCTGACCTGAAGGAAGAAAAATTAGAAACGGCAAGCCGGGCCACTTGGACAAATTTATGATTATAATTATGTCAGGGTTCCACTGGTTTGTAGAATTCTGGCTTGGCTGCCATTTTACTCACCTGTTTCCTTCCTTGCTCGAGCAGACTCTGGACGTTGCTTGCTACTCCCAGGCTCCCTCTTATGGCCAGATAAGAGAGCATCATCTGAGTGAGTCAGATGGGAGTTTCCAGTCTCTGAGTGATGATGTCAGCCCACTCACCATATATACACTGAGTGGCCAGATTATTATGACCACCTGACGTTTGTAGGCAAATTAGCTATAATTAGCTATAATTTTGCGCTGAAGTTGGTAGAGGGCCAGACCATTATAAATAGGGAAGCAGGTTGTTTACCACGACAGTAGAAGTAATCTTTTTTCTGAAGATATGGGTAAACAACGCGATTTAACAGCCTTTGAACGCAGGATGATTGTTGGCGCTCAAGCCATGGAGCGAGTATCAGCAAAACAGTAGAATTCGTTAAATGTTCAAGAGCAGCTGTTGTTAAAGTGTTTAAAGACTGGACTGTCAGCCGAAAATCTGGGTCTGAACGTGCGAATTGTGGCCGTCAGCGACTAGTCAATGTTAGGGCAGAGTGGAGAGTGGCAAGATTGGTACAAGACAACAAAAGGGCAACAGTGCAGTGTCAGATTCCTCGCATCACCTTTCAACATCTCGTGGAGCCACGAGGTGGCCCAACGAAGTCATCTCGTGGAGTCATCTCGTGGCCCAACAAAGTACTGATGGGGTGGTCATTATAATCTGACCACTCAGTGTATATACCACTCAGTCCAGTCTGACCTTGCCCTTGCGTGGTCTTCCTGCTAGTGCTCTCCTGCTGCTCTGAGTAGCCTGATTCCGTGTATGACACGATCCTGGCTGACGTTCTCCTCTGGCTCCTGCTCCTGGCTTGGTCCTGACAACACTGATTTCCTGGCTCCTGCTCCTGGCTTGTTCCTGACGACAAGCCAGGTCTCTGTGTTCCTGACCTGGCTTGGACGACTACCCACTTCAGCTCCTAACTCTGGCTTGTTCCAGTTTAAGACTCTGCTTGCTCCTGTGGACACTGTTCTTAATAAATATTTTAACTAGCACCTTTGCTTGTCTGGTTTTCAATGTGCTCTGACATTAAAGCATTAGCCTGGGCTAATCCACTTTGGGAGAACGATAAGCCCATTATTTTCAACTACCCTGAATTAGTGGTCTCCTTCAGACAGGTATTTGATGTACCAGCTCGATCCCTCTCTGCCGCTAAACTGCTCATGTGCATCCGGCAAGGTATGCGAACTGTATGCCATAGAGTTCTGTACCCTAGCAGCACAGGTAGGCTGGAATAATGAGGCACTGAATGTAGCCTTCTTCCATGGGCTCTCTGATAATATCAAGAATGAAGCGGCTGCTAAGGAATTGCCCAGCGATCTGGAGGAGCTGGTGTCATTCCTGATTCTCATTGACCCCAGACTCCGTGGGAGACCTTCGTTTAAAGAGCGCCTGTGTAGGCCTCTTAACAAGTTGACTCCCTCGTTTTCCTCCCCTCTCTCTCCGTCCTCACCGCCCGGTGAGTTGTCTACTGGAGGTATTGAACCTATGTAACTGGGAGTTATGCGTTTGTCTGAGGCTGAAAGGGCCTACAGTGGACAAGAGGGGCTATGTCTCTACTGCGGCCTCACAGGTCATCTTTTAGACCCCATTCACACGTAGCGACATACCTTTTGCAGCGGATCCGCACGGCCGGGATAGCGCGACTTTCGGGGCGACGTTCCAGCGACGATCCAGCGACGGTAGCGCGACCTTCTCCGCCGGGCTCCATAGAAAAAAGGCAAAATCGCGCAAAATCCGCCGAAAAAAGGGTCTGGTAGAAGCGACTTGCGACCGCGACGAGCGATGTGCGACGCGCGACATGGAGTTAAGACAGCTCCATTGAATAGCATTGGCCGGCGACTTCTCGCGATATCACGCGGCAAAAATGTGCGATATCGCGGCGGAAATCGCGCAATAATTCGCTACATGTGAACGGGGCCTTAAGGTCATGTCCCACACGGCCGGGAAACAATAACACCTAAGACTCCATAGGGGACGGATCTTAGGTAGGGTTTCCTCGTCTCCAGGGCTCCTTAAGGAGAAAACAGTATGTAATAAAGCGCCAGCGGCTTACGTCCAAACAAGGAGAAAATCTGCAGTGATCTTAGTATGCACCGTGAATGAGGCAGGCTCTCAAAAAAGGCACTAGGGAAACCTCAATTCTGGAAAAACAAAAACACAGAGAGCGCCTCCATCGGGTAAAAACATTTTAATAAAATAATTTAAACAGATGAAAACATACTCACAAGGATTACGTTTAAAAAGGCATGAAACGGTAAAGGCATGAAAGGCTTAGCCCACCGACTACTCTTCCTCCCTGATGGTTAACGTTTCCGAGGTCACGCCTCCTTCATCAGAACCATAATAGGTTGGACTTGATGGACTAATGTCTTTATTCAACCTCAGATACTATGTAACTATGCAACTGTTTTCCCTATGAGTATGGAAATAAAGTTCTGGTTTTGGGATTTCCTGCAAGAGGATTATCTTCATGTCATAAATAAGGATGCAAATAAAAACACCTGCATGAAACCATGCATACTTAATATATATCTTAGCGTGGAATTAAACTTATTATCTGCTAGTTTTATACATAGCCTTAATCAATTTAAAAAAGGATGTATAGGATTAATTAATCGTGAATTGGTATCCCAATGATAGTACCTAACGAGATCAGGGATATATGCCGGGAGATTCTGTCTAAGCTAGACACAGCTACATAGAATGGCACTACATAATGGGAATGGTTTGTTGAAAAGTACATCCTGCTGGACTGGTTCAAATACAAAGAAAATACATATTGGAAATATATAGAAAAGGGGGGGGGG
>NW_017308047.1:208981-209626 GCF_000935625.1 Nanorana parkeri
GCGACCTTCTCCGCCGGGCTCCATAGAAAAAAGGCAAAATCGCGCAAAATCCGCCGAAAAAAGGGTCTGGTAGAAGCGACTTGCGACCGCGACGAGCGATGTGCGACGCGCGACATGGAGTTAAGACAGCTCCATTGAATAGCATTGGCCGGAGACTTCTCGCGATATCACGCGGCAAAAATGTGCGATATCGCGGCGGAAATCGCGCAATACTTCGCTACATGTGAACGGGGCCTTAAGGTCATGTCCCACACGGCCGGGAAACAATAACACCTAAGACTCCATAGGGGACGGATCTTAGGTAGGGTTTCCTCGTCTCCAGGGCTCCTTAAGGAGAAAACAGTATGTAATAAAGCGCCAGCGGCTTACGTCCAAACAAGGAGAAAATCTGCAGTGATCTTAGTATGCACCGTGAATGAGGCAGGCTCTCAAAAAAGGCACTAGGGAAACCTCAATTCTGGAAAAACAAAAACACAGAGAGCGCCTCCATCGCGTAAAAACATTTTAATAAAATAATTTAAACAGATGAAAACATACTCACAAGGATTAAGTTTAAAAAGGCATGAAACGGTAAAAGCATGAAAGGCTTAGCCCACCGGCTACTCTTCCTCCCTGATGGTTAACGTTTCCGAGGTCACGCCTCCT
>NW_017308047.1:209672-225029 GCF_000935625.1 Nanorana parkeri
GCTTTAGCAGAGTCGTTTTATGGAATATCTGATGTATATTTGTCACTTATTACTGTGTATGTAACAGAAAAAATATGGCCATATATGCATATATTTGTCACTTATTACTGTGTATGTAACAGAAAAAATATGGCCATATATGCATAGAACAAATTTAGGTGGTAACATGATCAAAAGAAGATTCTTACAATACAAATATAAATAAGGATGCAAATAAAAACACCTGCATGAAACCATGCATACTTAATATATATCTTAGCGTGGAATTAAACTTATTATCTGCTAGTTTTATACATAGCCTTAATCAATTTAAAAAAGGATGTATAGGATTAATTAATCGTGAATTGGTATCCCAATGATAGTACCTAACGAGATCAGGGATATATGCCGGGAGATTCTGTCTAAGCTAGACACAGCTACATAGAATGGCACTACATAATGGGAATGGTTTGTTGAAAAGTACATCCTGCTGGACTGGTTCAAATACAAAGAAAATACATATTGGAAATATATAGAAAAGGGGGGGGGGGATCTGTATGAAATTAAATAGAAAGCAAAAGGACCCATAAATATTTTAAATAAAACAATTGTGTAGTTAGAGATAAAAAGTCGTTAGAACAGAGACTAAAAAGTCTCCTGACAGACCATAAGATTAGTTATACTGTAATGTCACAAAGGGTTAGTAGCAATGATTGCATTCATGAACTAAAGACGATAATGTTGTATCTGTATCTGGACCTCGGTTTCAGTGTCACTCAGCCATAAATTGTAGCAATGTAAAAAGTGTAGCAAAACCGCTTCTTGGCTGTATATTGATACAGCATAGCATAACGTGTAAGGAGAGCCTCTAGGTGGATTTAAAACAGAGCTGAGACTTCACAGGAAAATGACACAGAAAGATAACATAGATGCCATGGCACAGAACGTATGTACAGTATTAGTCTATGGTATTTCATAATAATTTAGGCTGTATCGTGCCACATGCATAATTAGAAAAAAGATTGTTTTACTTGTTATGTGTGCAGGAATGGCACGTGAATTCGATAAGGGGGGGGGATCCGGTTTATGATTGGGCCAGGGTGTACACACTAAAGAGAATACACTTATATATTGCTTTTGAGAGGGTGAGGGTAAAAACATTTGGAAAATGCATTTTAGTAGATAGAGTATGTACACTATGTGTACAGACTCTACAATGGTTTAGAGGCCACCTCAATAATTTATTAAAAGTGTATAAATATATAAAGGAAAATAAGTTATAGAAATATAAATAAGAACATCACATTAGAAAAATAGAAATAATCCATACCTAGTTGTACCCAGGTATATAATTCAAAAAGGGTGGATTAATGTTAGAACAATTTTTCCTACTACACTCCTGGCCATTTAGACTGCCGAGGCTAATTCTAGACCCTCATTTAGTCCTACTGGGAACAGACTGTTTAGGGTATATATCCAGAAGGCTTCCCTACGGCATAATTTCTTATACCTGTTCCCTTCATCTAGATCTGTGGAAATTACCTCAATCCCAAAAAGTTTAAGACCCTCCAGATTGTGATTGTGGGATTGGAGGAAGTGTCTTGGAAGCGAGTGGTCCTCTATTTTTTTCTGAATGTTTCTTTTGTGTTTTCCGAACCTGACACGCATGGCTCTAGTTGTCCTTCCTACATATAGTTTTCCACAGGGGCATAAGATCCCATAGATTACATAGTCGGAGGAACAGTTAATAAATTGTTTGATCTTAAAAAAATTTCCATTTTGTCCTTCTATGTTTTTCTTTCTGTGCCAGTGAAAGTTGCAAGCACCACAGTTGGCTACATTGCACCTAGAACTTCCAGTTTGGCCAAAGAGTCCTTTATCACATCCCATGTTTTTACGTGACTTAGTTTTGCTGGGGGCTATCAGACTGCGTAAATGTTGGGGTTTCCGAAAGATGACGTGGGGGGCTCTGGGGAGATTTCTTACTAGAAATGGATCTTCCTTTAGGATCGCCCAATGTTTCTTAAGGATTTCAGATATTTGGGGTGCTGATCCATTATATTGTGTGCAGAAATTAGTCTGATATTTATTAGTGGCCTTTTTCTTTTGCTTGGCCCTTATGGTAGGTGGAGAACTTTTGCAAGGGGACACTGTGTTTTATAAAGGTTTTATTAATAAGATCAATATTATATCCTTTATCTAGACCATCAGGCACATTTTGGATCCAACGGGGATGGTGACAACTTCTCGCATGTAAGTATGAGTTGCCTCCAGAGGGCTTAAAGTGTGTCTTGGAGATGATCAACCCTTCTTCATCTTTGCCCAATTCCAAGTCTAAAAACACCAATTGATCTTTACTGGCTACATATGTATAATCCAATTTATAGGGATTATTTCTACATTAATCCACAAAGTTGGTGAAGCTGGCTTCTGTTCCATCCCAGATAACAATGATATCATCTATATACTGGGCGAACAGAACTGGATGTGCACCAAAGGGGTTATTGGCCCAGATGAATTGGTCCTCCCACAATCCCATAAAGAGGTTTGCATAGCTGGGGGCAAACCTTGCCCCCATCGCCGTGCCCTTTAATTGGATGAAGTACTCATCTAGAAAGGTGAAATAATTATGGGTGAGGGTGAAGTCGATGGCCCTCAAAATAAAACTTGCCTGGGAGGAATTAAAAATACCTGACTTGCCTAGAAAATAGTTAATTGCTTGGAGGCCAAACGAATGCTCTATAGAGGTATATAGGGAGGCCACATCCAAGGATGCCCAGATGTAGCTCTCCTTCCATGTATAATGTTTTAGGATCTCAAGGATGTGGCCCGAATCTCTAACATAAGAGGGCAGTTCATGAACCAACGGCTGAAGAAAAAAATCTATGTAGCTTGCGAGATTGCAAGTAAGACTACCCATGCCAGCAATGATGGGTCTGCCTGGGGGGTGTGAGGGGTCTTTGTGGATCTTTGGAATCTGATAAAAATAAGGTACACATGGATGTAAAACCAAAAGAAACTGAAATTCAGACTTCGTGAGGACTTCGAGATCCACAGCCTCTTTTAGCAGTCTCGTGAGTTTATTTTTGAAGTCTGAAGTGGGATCTTTTTCAAGTTTGGCATATGTGGTGGTATCCTTAAGTAGTCTATGAGCATCAGTTATATAGTCTTTTGTGTTTTCTGTCCATAACTACTAGGCCACCACCCTTATCGGCTTGTTTTATTACCAGATCGTGATTATTTCCAAGCGTTTGTATGGCCTTGGATTCCTCAAAATTGAGGTTGTATGTAATTCGCTTTTTATTTGAACATAATTTTTTACAATCCATGTGGACCAACTGGTAAAATGTAGTAATAAGGTCTCCTTTGGAATTATAGGGATAAAAGTTGGATTTTGGTTTAAAACTGGTGTGTCGAATATTTGGATCACAGGCAGAGAGAAAATCTAGATTACAGGGTTCACCATCCCAAAGAGACTCTAGCAGTCCTAGATTCTCAATATCTATGGATTATATCTCACTGGATGAGTTCTCATTTGGGTGAATGGGCTGTATCTCTGTAGATGAATTGGGATTTTTTGCTTGTTTGATGGCAAAGTGGCGTTGTAAGGTAAGTTTTCTAATAAATTTATGTAGGTCCAGAAATAATGTAAAGTCATTAGGGGCAGAAGAAGGGGCAAAGCTAAGGCCTTTCTTAAGGATGGAAATCTCATTTTCTTGTAGAGAATGATGAGAAAGATTAAAGATTTTTATGGTATTGTTAGAGTTATCAAATGAGGTAGCTAGAAGCTTGTTCTGCCTCTTTTGTTGTATCTTATATCCAGCTCTACATCCTCTCCTTCTTTGTCTATGATTCTTTTTGGTGTACGTTTAATAAACTGTGATAAAACTAGCTTTATCACGAGTTAACTTTACTCAGCAGATCAAGAACTAACAGTACAAGAATTAAGGGGTACTCCTCCAAGAATTGCTTCTCCTAATAATCCTGACGGATCTGCCTGTTATATATAGATATCTGCTTGCTTAATACCACTCCTACTGTAGTCACCAACCCTCCTCATTATAAAACGTAGATACCTTATAGAGGACCTGTTCACCACTACTGAGGCGAGTTGCTAGGAGCCCTGCTCAGGTGGCATATGATGCGTACGGTATCCCCACCGCACTAGTGTACTGGGGAACAGCCCTCTGAACCACCTTCTCCTAACCAATCCCCCTGTAGTTCCGCAGCTGTGATCCAGCATAACCGGCAGCTTTGACACTCCCGTATACTGACTCCAGCCGAAGTAAACTACCCAATCGGTGAAAATGAACTCCTTGCCATTAAATCTGCCCTGGAAAACTGGAGACATCTTCTTGAAGGTACTAAATTAGCTATTGTTATTTACTCCGACCACCAAAACTTACAATATCTCAAAACCCAAAGAACCCTGTCATCCCGTCAAGTTAGATAGAGTTTTTTCGTTGATCGTTTTGACTTTATTATTACATACCGACCAGGTTCTAAAAATGGCAAAGCGGACTCCCTATCACAGATCCCTGAATTAAATCATTCATCGATAAAACCCTCTGTTATTATCCCTCAAGAGAAAATTATTTCTGCCACGGTTAAACTAAAAGAACAACCCAAAGAAGCACTACAAACTGACCCAACCGACCTTACACCTGAACTTCAAGCTGATTCTGACGGCTTCCTTTATCAAGATGGCAGGATGTACATACCATCTACGTTGCAAGTACAAATCCTAAAATTGATGCAGGATGCTCCACTTGCAGGTCACCCTGGAATTAGCAAAACTCATGAGTTAGTGAAACGTCACTTCTGGTGGCCAAACATGACGAATCCAGGAATACGTCAACACCTGTGAAGTGTGTGATTCTTTAAAGTATGATTAAAATCGTCCGTACGGGTTACTAACCAAGAATACACCATGGGAGGTCGTATCGATGGACTTTATAGTTGATCTCCCACATTCACATAACCAAAATACCATTCTGGTGGTCGTTGACCTATTAACAAAAATGGCACATTTTATCATCCTTAAGAAGCTACCCAACTCCTTTGAAACAGCGGAAGCTTTCCTTTCAAATATCATTAAATTACATGGTGTACCAAAACGCATTATCACGGAGAGGGGAACACAATTTATTTCGAAATTCTGGAAGGCACTGTGTGTCAAAGTACAAATTGATCACTGTCTTTCTAGTGCCTATCATCCACAGACTAATGGCCAGACAGAGAGAGTTAATCAATGTTAGAACAATTTCTTAGATGATACTGTACTTACTTGCAGGACGATTGGGCAGAACTACTGCCGATGGCAGTATTTGCATACAATAACTCCCTCAGTGCCTCTACTAACCAAACTTATTTTTTCTTAAACTATGGTTTTCATCCTTCTTCCATCCCTAGTTCGGTTGTTCAGACCAGAAACTCAACCACAGATGACTAAGTTCTCCGCCTACAACAGACTTCCACTTTCCTCAAATCAAATATTTAAAAAGCCCAGGAGAGGCAGAAACGTTACTATGATCTCAGACGCAGACAGCCTCCGCCACATTCTATTCTAGTATGGCTATTGACAAGGAACCTTACGCTTCAGACCCCCAACCAGGAAACGTATTAAGTTGTTTATTGGACCTTTCCCAGTTCAGAAAATCATAAACCAAGCGACTGTGCATCTTACTTTACCCTCTCAAATGAAAATCCACCCCACTTTCCAGGTTTCTTTATTGAAACCTTATCGGAGAAATACCTTCTCAAATCGGGCTGCCACTGCTCCTTCTCCGGTAATCGTCCATGGGGAGGAAGAATTGAGGTAAACAGGATACATGACTCCAGAAGACATCATAATAAATTGTAATATTTGATAAGATGGAAGTCCTATGGCCTTCAGGAGGATTCTTGTGAGGATGCTTCTTCTGTCCATGCCCCGAGTCAGGTTAGATGATTCCATTTGAGATACCCCCAACGCCCTCACCAGTAGTGACCCCCAGAGCGGGTCGTTTGAGTGGGGGGTCCTGTGACAGACTTACCTGGCGGCGCACCGTAGCGAACGTCCGCGGCCGACCAATCCCGGTGAGTCTTGCCGCCCCTCCTCCTTCTGGCTCACACACATTTAGCCGCATTGTTTGAATTGCTCGACGTTCTGCTGTCGGCAAAACAACGCTGAGCAATACCCTGCTCACAAGAGAACTTACCTGCTGGGCTCCCTAACCTGTCAGTGGTTACTGACAGACTCCTCCGTTGCCACCGCAGCTGCTGTACCAGAAGGCACCTCTTAAAGGCGGCATTGGTGTGGGAAGAGCTACTGCCTTAGTGGGAATTTATACACCATCCAGAGTGGGCTAAGCTACTAACTGCAAGTATTCCCTCACTACTTGACTGCTTTGCCATTCATGTGATGTACTTAATGTTCTTAGAACTGTGATGCTGGCCATAAAACGGATTGTATGAACTGCTATATTACAAACTGTCTGTTTGTCCTGGTGTGAGGAAACACTGGATTGCACTCTCTACTCATTAATGGATTGTATGAACTGCTATACCACAATGGTCTGCTTGTCCTGGTGTGAGGAAACACTGGATTGCACTCTCTAATCATCTAATGGATTGTATGGACTGCTATCAGGTGCGGACTTGCGGAGGTGCGGTGGCAACTGCCCCCCGGGCCTCTCTGGTGCCTATAAAAACAGCCGCCAGCGCAGGAGGTGAAGAGGCTCTTCAGGTGCCTGTGATAAGCCCGTGTAGTGCTCGAACTTCTCGGTAGCTGCCTCCGCCCACTTTTTCTGCTATTGGCTGGAGGGAGACTGCACTTCTACTGACTGTCTGCCTGGGTCCTAAAGGGAGGACAGCAGAAGTGGCTGGAATCACCTCCAACGTGCAGGTGACCCCCCCCAGGAGAGGGAAAAAAGATGGCACAGCACCTAAAACAGGAGAGGAAAAGAGTCACTGTAAGTCCCTGTTCTTTCTGTGTGACCTCTGCGCTGCATTACATGCTGACTGCTGCACTGCATTACTGACCACTGCATGGCGTTACATGCTGACCGCTGCACTGCGTTACATGCTGGACTGCGTTACTGACCACTGCACTGTGTTACATGCTGACTGCTGCACTGCATTACATTCTGACTGCTGCACTGCATTACATGCTGACTGCTGCACTGTGTTAAATTCTAACTGCTGCACTACATTACTGACCACTGCACTGCGTTACATGCTGACTGCTGAACTGCATTACTGACCGCTGCATTGCGTTACATGCTGACTGCTGCACTGCGTTACTGACCGCTGCACTGCACTACATGCTGACTGCTGCACTATGTTACTGACCACTGCACTGCGTTACATGCTGACTGCTGCACTGCGTTATATGCGGTCTGCTGCACTATGTTACTGACCACTGCACTGCGTTACATGCTGACTTATGCACTGCATTACATTCTGGCTGCTGCATTACATACCGACGGCTGCACTGCATTACATACCGACGGCTGCACTGCATTACATGCTGACTGCTGCACTGCATTACTGACATCTGCACTGCGTTACATGCTGACTGCTGCACTGCGTTATATGCTGACTTCTGCACTATGTTACTGACCACTGCACTGCGTTACATGCTGACTGCTGCACTGTGTTACATGCTGACTGCTGCACTGCGTTACATGCTGACTGCTGCACTGCGTTATATACCGACTGCTGCATTGCGTTACATGCTGACTGCTGCACTGCGTTACTGACCTCTGCACTGTGTTACATACTGACCTCTGCACTGCGTTACATGCTGACTAATGCACTGCATTACATTCTGACTGATGCACTGCATTACATAGTGACCTCTGCACTGCGTTAAATACTGACCGCTGCACTGCGTTGATACTGACATCTGCACTGCATTACGTACTGGCCGATGCACTGCGTTACATGCTGACCTCTGCACTGCGTTACTTGCTGACCTCTGCACTGCGTTACATGCTGACTGCTGCACTGCGTTATATGCTGACTTCTGCACTATGTTACTGACCACTGCACTGCGTTACATGCTGACTGCTGCACTGTGTTACATGCTGACTGCTGCACTGCGTTACATGCTGACTGCTGCACTGCGTTATATACCGACTGCTGCATTGCGTTACATGCTGACTGCTGCACTGCGTTACTGACCTCTGCACTGTGTTACATACTGACCTCTGCACTGCGTTACATGCTGACTAATGCACTGCATTACATTCTGACTGATGCACTGCATTACATAGTGACCTCTGCACTGCGTTAAATACTGACCGCTGCACTGCGTTGATACTGACATCTGCACTGCATTACGTACTGGCCGATGCACTGCGTTACATGCTGACCTCTGCACTGCGTTACTTGCTGACCTCTGCACTGCGTTACATGCTGACCTCTGCACTGCGTTACGTGCTGACCTCTGCACTGGGTTACATACTGACCGCTGGCCTCTGCACTGTGTTACATGCTGACCGCTGCAATGCGTTACATACTAACCTCTGCACTGCGTTACATACTGACCTCTGCACTGCGTTACATGCTGACTGCTGCACTGTGTAACATACTGATCATTGGCCTCTGCACTGGGTTACATACTGACCGCTGACCTCTGCACTGGGTTATATACTGACCGCTGACCTCTGCACTGGGTTACATACTGACCGCTGACCTCTGCACTGGGTTACATACTGAATCCCTCCCCACCCCTTCTGAGACCTCCACATGCCTCCTGAGACCCTCTGACCAAGACATCAGGCTGACACCCCGGAGCAGAGCAGCAAAGAGTATGTAGCAAATTAATATACTATTATTCTGCAATGCTGTATAATGTATTGTTGGGATTTGTAGTCCTCTATAGCTGATGGTAATATTCTGCATTGCTGTATAATGTGCAGCAGCCCATCCCCCAGCCAGACACCCCTTTCATGGACTGACTAGTGAGTCCTCACATCACCTGACCATTCACGATACCTTAACATGGATGGCAAAAGTGGCAGGGGGCAGGGAGAACAGGCAAAGGGGGAGGTGGGCCAAGTCGCTGCACCATGGGCCTCTGGGTTGTATTTGCCCCCTGGGCTAAAAGTTGCCAGTCAGCCCCTGACTGCTATACTACAAATAGTCTGTTTGTCCGGGTGTGAGGAAGCACTGGTTCGCATAGACTCTAATACCTACCTAAAATAGGATTGTATGCATTAATACTATCCTGTTACCCTGTGTGTTATAGATTCTATGACTATACACTGCAGGAGCTTATCTTTTGCACTCCCAAACTACAATAGTGCTACCTATCCTAACACAGCATTAATACCGCTGCGTTTATAGAAGGACACATTGTATTCTTCACCCACTGTATCTAAATTAACCTGTTCCCAGACTTTGCATTTGTGATCCTATCAGGTAATTAATCATTATCCTCAGCTGTTCATGACAAATAGACAAATAGAATAGATTCATAGAACACCAGCAGTAGAAGAGGCATGGGGGACAGAGAAGGCAATGAGGCAGGCAGCGGAGGAAGAACAGGTTTTTTTTCAGGAGGCAGAGCTTGGTCTGTAGCGGGCTCTACCAAAGAGCAATCAGGGAGTGGAGCAGTGTTGCTTGAGTGGTATGATAAGTGTTTCAGCAGCCTGATGATGGGGGTGGGGAGGAAGAGCCTGCACACAGCCTGCAGTCCACCTGAGAGCCCGCACAGTGCCCGCAGCCCACCTGAGAGCCCACGCAGCCCACCAAGCCCACCTGGGAGCCTGCACAGGCTTAGATGTGCTAGTGCAGGGCTCAAAATTTCCTGAGCTACTAGCCAGGCCTTAAGAGTTACTAGCCACCAGTTGCCCCACCTTAACTCCACCCCTAAACACACCCTCTTAAATAATCTTATGATAATTCTTATCTTATGATAGTTGCTGCTTGTAAATGGCAGATTAGGGATTCCTGCTGCAGGAAAACATAAGTTCCTGACACAGGAATCTCTAATCACACCTGAAATATACTGTAGGTATGAATGGGGCCTAATATACACATACACTTAAGGTGTCCATACACCTGCCGATTATCGTACGATAATCGCGGGTGATCCAACGATCGTACGATAATCGGCAGGTGTATGCGCAGCTTGCGACTTTCGTCTTCCGAGCACGCTGAAAAACCTGCCGAAAATCATATGATTTTCGGCGGGTTGGTGGCGTAGTCGGAGGACGAATGCTGCACGGGCCCTGTGTGCGCAAGCGCACACTGCTCGCTCAGCACTGCAATCATCGGAAGTCCTCCCCTCAGCGGGGAGGGCTTGCAATGATCGCAAGTACAATCTGCTTGTCCAAGATGGGCAGATGGTACAAGATTTTAATCACCTTACAACCATCGCACAACAAAAGTCGTGCGATGGTTGTAAGGTGTATGGGCAGCTTAAAACACAATAATACACTTCTCAATGTTACACCCCCCTGCACAAATAAAATAGTAAAATTCCCCCGCACAAAAAAAATAATACACTCCCCCCCATATAAGCCCCCCCACACACATAAAATAAAATGCACCTCCCACACATATAAAATAATGTACTCCCCCCTTATTGACCCCCCCACACACATAAAATAATATACTCCCCCCTTATTGACCCCCCCACACACATAAAATAATATAATCCCCCCTTATTAACCCCCCCCACACACATAAAATAATATAATCCCTCCTTATTAACCCCCCCCACACATAAAATAATACGCTCCCCCTTATTAACTCCCCACACAAAAAATAATAATACACTCAACCCCCCCGCCCCCTCACCTGTTCACGTCTTTGCAGGGAGGAGGCTGTGAGCAGGATCGATCCCTGGTTATCTGGGGTTGATTAGTGAGGTCTGCAGCAGGCCTCAACAATCACCCCCAGATAACCAGGGATCGATCCTCCTCACATACATTCTTTCTTACGGCCAGAGCTCAGAACTGTCAGGGCTCTGGCCGAAGGAAGCAAGAGCTGACCGGAGCTGCTCTGCGGTGGTCTGCATTCTACACAGATGCAGACCATGGAGCTGCTCCTGCAAGTCAGGTACGCGGTCTGCAACCGTGTGCCTGACATGTCAGCTGGCTGCGGGCCACATAGTACCGGCTCGCGGGCCAGAGTTGGCCTGCGGACCGGTATTAGGGGACCCAAATTTCCACTCGCCCTCACTTTATTTTTACTCGCCAAATGCGAGGAGGCGAGTGGAAATTTTGAGCCCTGTACTAGTGGATAGATGAGGGGCAGTTAGTGTTAGTGAAAAGGGAGTGCAGTTAGTGTGGGGTCCTGCTCAACACATTTTTTGACCACAATATATTTCCTTACGCTTAAAAATTGAATGCACTGATGACTTGGAATACACTTTTTAATTTTATATTTATATTAAGTTGTTAAGAGTGTTAAAATAACAGTGGGTGCATTGCAGGACCCGGTGGCACAGCCAATGAACGGACTTGGTGAGAGGGTTTGTTATGGTCTCTGAGGAAGGTATCTAAATGATTTTTGAATGAGTCAACACTCTCTGCTGATATCACAGATTGTAGAAGAGAGTTCCAAAATTTAACACTCTAACTGAAAAGAAGCCACTACGCCCTTTGTTGTTAGTCTAATATGCTTATCAAAGGTATAAATAAATGGTAAAAGACAGACACAGTATGGAGTATTTCTTGTAATGTCCTGCATTGCGCAGATAGCCATTTTTTATGAACAGGTTCCTATAGCTCTAATATAAATATGTATTACAACTTCCCATCATTTGTAGCCTCTGTCATCTTCTTCACCTATTTATCTAGCGCCTCCCTACCTTTTACGTAGTAACCATTTTTTTTTAGCCTTCCAAGTCCACCTACATATGATAAATATATTGTGGCACCATTACCCCAATATCCCAAATATCTTTTCCAGCTTTCAGGCACCCCATCAGGGAAATCTAACCTCCAATATTTCTCAACTACCCTGAATTATCCCAATCAAATCACTAGATAGGTAACTTTGGCTGTGTGTCTCTTGATTGATTCATATAAGATACCCTAGCAGTAACACCTTCAACATCTAAATAAAAATAGGCCATAATAGCCAAAAAAGACATTATGTTGGGCCTAATTCTCCATTTTTTGGTAAACAGATCTATCAAAACTGAATATTCAATTTTTGGTGGACTAACTCTATACAGATTCCTTAGACATAAACTGGCTGATGTGCACTACATTACGGAACAAGAAAATAATTGGTCTAATAATATATCTAAACCGGGACTATGAAGTCATTCTTGGCAAGGATTCCTAATATCATTAATAGGACAGCTCTCCATTTCCAATTATTAGACTGGATGGACCAGTTTTGGTTCTGAATCCAGATGACTATGACACAAATACATGGGTGGAGACTTTTAAGGACACGAGAAACAGATAATTAAATCTAGATATGCCAGTGTCTTAGAGTTTCAGCTTTATTCCAAAGCTATTGTCTCCCTTTTAATATCTCCTTACACTGTTGTGACACACATGCTGACATAATAATTAATGCCAGTGTAAAAATATTGTAAACATTACTAGCCTTTGTAAATGGTTAGCTTTTCTGAAGCAACAATGTATGGCTCATTGTATCAATGCATCTGCAAATACAAGTATTCACAATTAGAAAATACTGGAAGTTATACTGGGGTAGTGAACTGTGATGATTCAAAAGATTTATACCCTGCAAAAATGGGTGTGATTATTTCTTTGAAGAATGGCAGAGGAATCTGCTCTGTGTCAATAGGGACTAATTTCTGTGAATAAATTAGGGCAGGGCAGTGACTGTGTTTTAAGTAATCAGCACCTGAAGAATAGAAGTTTAGTTTTTATGATTATATGTAGTATAGAGAATAATTATCTTGTATAAAGAGAATATGTTTGACTCACTATTTTCATCTACACAGGTTAATTAAGGAATAGTATAGGCATGGCCCAACAGGTTGTATTTTGTGGCCATGTACAGTATATGCATTTTCATGCTTATCTACCTACCTTTCTCCCCGTTTCCTCCTTCTTTCCTCTCTGTTTCCTCTTATTCTAAAACTGATATTCTGTTAAAAGTCAGAAACTCAGTATAGTTATAGTGAGAACATCATGTTGAATTACCTCTGTATTTTGCCAATTTGTGATATTTTCTGGTTAAATATGGAAAGGAGGAACACATTGGAGCACCTGTGATGGGCAATAGAAAAGACTGATGGGCCCACAAATATAATGAAGTGGCCTCATGGGATTGTGTCACCCGTGCACCCACTAAATTTAGTAATATTAAAATTCAGACTGTAATTTTAGTCATAGTTAATGCACAGCATTTTTAGAACCTTCTGTGGGATGTTTCTGGTTTCCCCATTTTATCTGTTTCAGGTTACCCTTACTAGCTGTCGCACTTCAGTTCTGCCTGGAGATTGCTGTCACTAGGAAGATCTCAGGACTAATATGATGTGATTAGTAACCTAGTTTTGGCGGAAAAAGTAAACAACCAATAAGCTGTTGGACTCACCTTTTCAGTCAGAAGCTCTCCTCAGCAGTAATCTTCTTCACCACAACTTGCCCCGCACTCCCTCCCTTGTTGCGGCTATGCTTTTTTGGGGGTATTGTTGCCCACATATGTGGGTGGACAGTGTTTACTGGTATATTGGACATTTTAACCCCAATAAGGGGGTGCGGCCAATTTTTTCCACTAATACTATTTTTTAGCCTCTATTTATTTCATTATAGTTCAGTGTTTTTTATTGATCCGTGGTTGCTGTGGGGTCTAGATCTGAGTGCTTTACCTTGTGTGTATTGTGTATTGTGTATTGTCTTTCACATATGATCTCATCGCATTTAAAGGAGAACTATGAGGTGAGTGATTTACACTCACCCTCATAGTTAGAGCCGACGTGTGACATTGAAACTGTCCAACGTTGGCTCTATTGATTGGGAAGTGAGCGAACACATACAGTCGCTCGCTCACTTCCTGATCATCTCCCTGCAGAGAGCAGTGACTGTCAGTCCCCCTCCCCTCTTCGATCCTCCAGCACTGACTGGATGAACAGACGGGGCGGGCACAGCTGGATCTGCCTCTAGATAGGCAGAGCCCGCTGCCAATCAGCCAGGTGGGTGGATCTCGACAGTATTGTGGGGATCAGTCCCGGCTGCAGCGCTCTCAGTATATAGCGGGCAATAGCCCGCTATTTACTGAGCTGCAGGTCATGGGAGGACGTTAGAATGTGTCCTCCCATGACCCTAAAGAGATCTATGGGATAAAAAGGTTACCCCATAGTTCTCTTTTAACTATTTTTAATTGATTTCATTGGGATACAGAGTGTCACAGAAAGATTGTGCTTTATACAGTGAGCACATTTTTATTGTCAATTTAGAAATCATGAAATTGTAACTTTGTAGATAATATTGATTTGCACAGATGATACACTTTTTGTTTGTAGCGGTTTTGTGTTTATCGTAGCACGGTGCAGAAAGATTGGACTCATCTTAGAAAGAATGATTTTATGTTCATTATAGTGTGTGCAGCATATTATATTGTATTAGTGCGGCATATACCCCAAGAAGCCCCAATAATGTGTATTAAATGGACAATAACCACTGTGGCAGGTGTGCAGTGCTGGAGACTAAAGCTGGCCGTACACTAGTCGTTTTTTCTAGTTCAGCCCGAAAAAAATCTTAATTCCCCATCCATGCTAAAGAGCATGGATGGGCGAAACTTCCCTCTATGGCTATTGTATTCTGGAACCCAGCACCCGCAACTGTCAGAATACCCGATCGTTGGCTGCAGCTGATTGGTTGCAGTCACTGTTCAGCTAACAATTTTCACTCCAGCTTCTTCAGCAACAGCTGACTGAGAAAGTAAGGGTAAATCATACAGTGGGGAGAAATCAGGGACGTGCGGTCAAAGGAGGCAGGTGAGGCAGAGCCTCACCTAGAATTATGGAGGAAAAAGCTGTCAGCTTCAAGTCTGAAGCTGACAGCTTTTTCTCCATTCAGATCAGCATCTAACAGGTTACACAGCAGGGAAATCCTGCCCTCTGTGTAACCTGTCAAGGACGGAGTGCTGCCTGGTAATTACAGGCAGCGCTGCATTCAGCTTTTGATGGATAGTTAGGTTACACAGCAGCGGGCTTCCCCACTGCTTGTGTAACCTACCTATTGAAGCCAGAGCTGTCTCATCCTCTTCTTGTGAGCTCTGTGGATGGCTTGGACCAATGGCAAAGCGCCATTGGTCCAGGCTGTCCAATCAGAAAAACAAAACAAAAAACAACTGAGGCCATCGATCTTGATGCCTCAGCAGTGACGAGCAAGTGAGGGACAGGGAGGCTCCTCCCTTCCTCCTTTACACTAGCTTGGGGGTGGGGCTTTGTCC
>NW_017308047.1:225078-236192 GCF_000935625.1 Nanorana parkeri
CAGGGGTTTTTTTTTTTTTAGCATGTAATTTTTTAATTTTTTTTATTATCGAAAATTTTCCATACATACATTTACAACAATTGAGTGATAAAAGTAAACAATATCAGAAACAGACATTAGATTCGGAGTGATTTCGTACATGAAGGTACATTATGTCACATAACCATGCCACAAACAATCTGCAGAACTTTTGGGGGTAGGGGGCACAGGGGGTATGGAGTAGGACAATAATAATCACGGGCTGTACATACAATGGGTAAAAGATGAACAAATGGGGTAAGTGAGTATGCACAAGAATCTGAACATGGACCACAAAAGATATAGTCAAGTATCACAAGATATACATAATATGTCAGGAGGTGGAACACTAAAGGACTTTAAAGGACATCTAATACACCCAAAGAGCCATCCAGCTTAGAGGTGAGGTACCATTTCGTGTACTGAAACATTGCCATTATCTCTTTCAGTCGGGTTAGGGGTAGTTCGGCTACCATGAAGGAGGACCAGGTGGTGAAAAAGCTCGCAGTGAGGGGATGATTAAGTTTTGCATCTAGTAGGTCCAAAGACATTAGTTTATGTAAGAGGCCTTTCGTTAATTCCAATGAGGGGGGAGCCGGCGTCAGCCAATTAGTCAGGATCGCTTTCTTCGCCGCCAGCATACCCAGGTGTTCCCACCTAGAAGGAACTCGAGGTGCGGCGGTGCGGTCGAGATGGCCACGTGGAATAGGCACAGTGCCGGGTGTAGGGGCCTATGGGTGCCTGAAATAGAGTGCATGTAGGCACTGTAGAGTGCATGTAGTGCATGTAGGAACATGTGCTCCAAAATCTGCATAGCCAGATGAGGTGGTCCAAATCCGGTGAGGCAACTTGGCATTTGGGACAAGACGTCAGCCAGTCTGGGGGAGGGTTCTTATAGTGAATATTAAAGGCGTAGCATGCTCTGTGGAGTAGTTTAAATTGGGTTTCCCTCCAAGACTCGCTTGTAATGGCTTTCCTAAGGTTTCGCCATCCCAGGAGCAGTAACTGACCTGCATCATCTTGCGAGAGCTGAAGAAGGGCAGCCCATTTAGCTATCTGTGGAGAGCAGGGACAAGCGTGAAGAAGGGGGGAGCAATTTCGTAATGTTTGAACAATGTGAGAGAGCGGCATTTTTTGGGAGGGAGATGATAGGAGGCTCTGGAGAGGAGGGGTTAGTACTGTTCTGGGTAGAGGAAGATTAGTTTTGATGAACTGAGAAATTTGGGCATATTGTAGGAAATGGTTGGGAGATATGCGATATGCGATTCGTAGTTCGCGGAATTGTTTGCAACGACCCTGGGGATCTAACATGTCGTGGATGTGGGTTATACCCTTGTTGTGCCAATCCTTAAAAACTATGGACTCTCTGCCCTGAGGAAAAGCTGGTGACGATGTAATGGGCATAAGGGGGGATACCACCCCGGGAAGCTTAAACAGCTTCCTGGTCTCTCTCCACGTAACAATTGTGTCCCGTAGAAGAATGTTATTTTTTATGGCTGGAGGTAGGGATCTGATTGGCGTGTGTAAAATGCCCGACAGGGACCAGGGGTAAACCAAACTTTTTTCCAGGTCGGCATTCGTGAAGAATGAGGTGTCGTGGATCCAATCCCTGACGTGCCTGAACAGGCTTGCCAGGTTGTACAGCCTGATATCTGGGATGTTTGCACCCAATGATGCAGAGGGGAGTTGGAGTTTCCGTAGGGCTATACGGGGCCTTTTCCCTCTCCAGATAAATTTGGAGAAGGCAGAATGTAAGGTGTGGATATCTTTGTGTTTAAGAAGGATAGGGATGGTTTGCATGGGGTATAACAGTCTAGCGAAGCTTATCATCCTGATCAAATGACACCTGCCCAATACCGAAAGGGGGAGCTCGCGCCATGCGTGCAGTTCCTGCGTGATCTTAGTGATTAGCGGATGATAGTTGAGGTGGTAAAGGTCAGTGGCTTTATTCGAAATGTGGATACCCAGATATGTTATTACGCGTTGTTGGATTTTAACCGAGAAGTGCGGGGGCCAGGCGGATGTGTTTAAGAGGGAGGGGGGGGAATGTCAAGAGGAGTTCACTTTTGTGAAAATTAATCTTAAGTCCCGAGAAAGATCCAAAGTGATCAATATGGGCCAGCACCTTGGGTACCTGGGCGGAGGGGTCTGAGAGTAAAAGGACTATGTCGTCTGCAAATAAAGCTATTTTTAAATCATGGGGTCCAGTTCGGAACACTGTAAAAATCGAGGATGAAGCAAGCGATCTGGATAAGGGCTCTAAAGCCAGATTAAACAGTAGCCCCCCATTCTTCCTGCACAAGGGCACGAGACAAGGATGCCCCTTATCCCCCATAAACGGCATCCTTGTCTCGTGCCCTTGTGCAAGAAGAATGGTTGAGATATTGCAGCTGATGTAAGAATGCGAGCCCTAGGAGAAGCATACATCGTGGAAATGAATTCCGAAAAACCCCCCAGCAAAGCCCATGCGTTGCATCACCATGGAGAGCCATCGCCAGTTGACATTGTCAAAAGCCTTCTCTGCATCCAGTGTTAATAAGGCCAGTGGATGCGAGGGAGGCTTAGAGAGGCGATGACCCTCCAAGGCCAGAATAATCTTTCTAACATTGGTGACTGCAGACCTACCCGCGACAAAACCTACTTGATCTGGGGAGATAAGCTTTGGCAGCACAGTCGCTAGTCTATTAGCTAGTATTTTGGACAGCATCTTGGCGTCTAAGTTGAGGAGAGATATGGGGCGGTAGGAACCAGCTTGTAGCGGATCTTTACCCTTTTTCGGTAGGAGACGTATGTAAGCCTCTTGAAAGGTATCCGGATAGGTATGACTGGACAATATGTGTCGGTATAGAGTGCCTAACGTAGGGGCTACATCCTCAGATAACATATGATAAAATTCAGCGGAGAAGCCATCAGGGCCAGGAGCCTTGGATCGGGGCGAATTTTTGATGGCTACTATAATTTCCTGGGGTGATATTTCTGCATTTAGCAAAGCCAGATCATCAGGGGACAATTTTGGGAGGGTCAGGGAGTCTAGAAAAGAAGTGCCCGGTGACATGTTACACTCGCCCTGCTCATAAAGTTTGCTATAGAAGTCACTGAAAATCTTACATATCGAGGTTGGGTCCGTGTGACTCGCTCCGAGCTCATCCTGTAATAGTGAAATGTGTGAAGGGGGGCATTGTCCCCGTGCCAAATTTGCTAAGAGTCTGCCTGCCTTATTGCCAAATTTAAATAATTCCAAGTCTTTTGGGGATCTAATAATGAGATCGTATTGGTGCAGCCAATGATCACAGGAGTGTTTTGCTGTCAGCCAAGATTCTCGGTTGGCAAGGGTGGGGGATATTTTATAAGCAAGGTACGTCTGTCTTGCTGCCGTGCTAGCCTCCGCATACCTACTCCTGATTACAAGTTTCTTGGAAGAAGCATAGGCCAAGATGCGAACCCGCAACACCACCTTAGCAGCTTCCCAAAATAAAACAATGTTAGATACATGTGCAGAGTTATCAGACGCGTACTTATTCCACCACCCAGCGAGCTCCGTTTTGAATGAGTCATCATGTGCTAGATAAGCAGGAAATCTCCAGGTGGTGGGATGACCAGGCGTACCAACATTCTTTATAGTCATATAGTAATGCAGATCGGAGTAGTCAGCTCCTGGCGTCCCAGTGCTCCCGAAGCGACTTTATGATCCAGATTCAGAGATGACCGCCCCAGGCCTGAGTCCAGCTACAGGAGGAAAAACGGCAGTGGAGGCGTAGAGTGGTACCACTGTAACTGCAGCAGTGATTGGCAGGGTATGGATTGCTTGAAGGCGTTCCTGTTCAACAATGGAATATAGACAAACAAGTAACCAGAGAACATGAATAGATAAGTCCACATGTGAGGACATCCTTTTTTTCCCGAATGCGGGCATCAAAAGCCAAACTTTATATGGATCCTAGAAGGTATCCACAGTGCAAAGTCCGTGTGGCAGTAAGTATATCACTCGAGTGGTCCATCCATCCCGCCACCTCATATAACAGTAATAGTTGCGGCATCGGAGTGTAACTTGTGGCGGACAAAAAACAGGCATGACATCATAAGAACAACAGGTAGTATATGTGTCAAGATCCTCACCATCTTCAACAGAGAACAAGCCACACTGATCCCATGGGTATTTGTGAGTCGCTGGCTACGCTCGCTTTCAGGCTTTCTTCTTCCTGGGTGGGCTTTTGATCGGAGAGCCAAGGGGTTGGTTGTCCCTGGATTCCAGGAATCTCATTGCTTGGGTAGCTGAGGTGAATCTCCATTCCTTTCCATCTTCAGTGGAAAAACGGAGTGTCGCAGGATATTGCAGCGCAAACCGGATGCGTCTGCGCACCAGTACCTGGCACACTTCATGGAAGGATTTCTGCAACTTAGTGGTTTCCGCGGAGTAATCGGCAAATAAAAGCATTTTGAGGCCGTCCACAACGAGATTTCGCTGTGTGCGGTAAAGGTTGAATATAGTTTGCTTGTCATGGTAATCTAGATAGCGAACTATCACAGGCCTCGGTTTGTTGTCATCTCTAGGTGGGCCTAGCCTGTGAGCTCTTTCCACACTGCATACGCCTGTGTGACCCAATGCTTTAGGGACGGCCGTGGAACAAAATGTGCGGAGATCCTCTGGTTTGACTGACTCTGGGATACCAATGACCCTCAGGTTATTGCGTCTAGAGCGATTCTCCAGGTCATCTATTTTCTCCAACATTACATGCATCTGTTTGGACACCGTGTTGTAGGAGCGGTGTGCCTCCGCAGCATCGTCTTCCAGATCACCCACCCTCTGCTCCACTGCCTGCAGTCTCTGGGACTGAGCCTCTATGGTGGCCGTTATCTTGCCCATATGAATGTGAATGGTGTCTGCTATAATAGCAGAGATGTCTGCCTTGAGATGTCATAACACTGCAGAGGCCAGTGAGGAATAATCAATGGGGGATGTAGAGTGGGCATCAAGCTGTGATTCACCATCCACCTCCCCACGAGGAGGCTCCTGCTGCATCGCCTCGGACGCCATATTGGAAGGGGCATGCTCGTCGGCCGTTATGTCCGTGAGGGCTCTCCGCGCCCTCTCTGCGGACGCTCCACATACTTGTCCATTGTCAGCTGAGTATCCGGGACTCGACGGGCCGGTGTTATGGTCGAGAGGCGGCGATGATGACGGCTACTGGAGCGATGGCGGGACGGAGGACTGAGGAGAGCCGCTACTGCATTGGGCGCCAGAACCGGAAGTCTCTACAGGGGTTTTAACCCTTACCAACTTTAGTAATAATAAAAAAAAAAAAGAGACAATTTCCTTTTACATACACTTAAGGAAGAATAAATGTAGTATTGAGTTTCATAATTGTGAAAAGATTTGTAAGAAATATTGTAGCCTGGACAGGTACACAAACTATTACATCATAACCCAAAATAGTATTTATTGTGGATGAGCTTCTCCATATAAAATGGAAACAAAAGCATCTGTGGACTATCATCCTGGCTGCCACAAATAAAGCAGGTCACTTACATCTAAAAATAGTATTTACACTTCTAACTGGCATAAATTATGTATGTAGAAGAAATAAAAAAACATAATTAACAACTGTTGTTGATTTCTGAGGACAGTCCTAAGTTTTAAGCACCTGGTTGTAGAAATGTTTATCTCTGATTTTGTTTTAACTAAGTATACAGCTCTAGTATAAGAAACAAAATTGGGGGGCATGGCCTGAACATGGCGCCGAGCAGACGTGAGTGAAGAGAGCCCCACCGAGTAATGGAGTGTATTACAGCTGACCTTCCCATCTGACGCCATTTCGCCCTATGTCTAGGGGTACCAGAAAGTCGCGGACCCCCCGCGCCCCTCCCCGCCCTCGTGTGCAGGCACGTTTGGACCCCTTTTTATCCCAACCGGCTATGGGAGTCCGGGCCCGAACCCAGGCCGCGCGGTCCTCTGGCACCAGGCCTACAGCGTGGCTTGCGGACACGCCGGGGCAATCGCCTGCAACGGCCCCAGTAAACTCTCCTCTGGAGGCCCCCTGACCCGGATGGATCAGCCGGCATCCCCGCCTAGTTCTTTACCCGATCCCATGCTTAGACTGGAGGCGTCGGCCTCGCAGGGGTTCCCCTGAGCAACGAGTGACTCGGACCTGTCTGGCAGGCCGGACCTGTGTGCCATGCTGGCGATGCTCCCGACCAGGGACAACATGCAGGCCATGATCGCAGAAATAGAGGCCACCCTCCGCGCGGATCTCGCGGAGGTAAGGGAGGGGGTCGCCCAGCACGCACTGCGCATAGAGGCATTAGAGACTGCAGACTCCTCACTGCTGGCCCGAGTCTCCCAGTTGGAGGATTCCATGTTGAAGCAGGAGGCCCAGACAATCCAACTCCAGCTGCGGCTAGAAGACAACGGAAATCGTAACCGCCGCAACAACTAAGGGCAGCTGTGACAGCTATATTTAATGGCCTGCTAGGTAAGCCCCCGACGGACCAGATGGAACTTGACTGGGTACACAGGACCCTAGGCCCCAGAGGACCCGATGCGAACAGGCCTAGAGACGTGCTGTGCCGTGTGCACTTCTTCAATGTCAAGGAGGAAATCCTCCGCAACGCGTGGAGACAAGGTACGGTGGACTTTGATGGGGCTGACGTCCAGATCGTGGCTGATGTGTGCCCTCAAACCCTATACCTTAGGCACCTTCTCAAGCCCCTTACGGACCAACTCCAGGTGGGGGGTGTCCCCTATCGTTGGGGCTATCCATTCTCTCTGATGATCGGCAGAGGCGACCGGTCCTTTAGACTATAAGAAGTTATGGACACCGGCACTCCAAAGTAGAAAAACGTCTCTTAATTGACGTTTCATGCAACAGTAAACAGTACACTTATTGCAACGTTTCGGGGTCACACAGGATCCCCTTCATCAGGCAGAACAAGTGAAAATTACAAGCAGATATGGACAAGTATTTATACACATCCTTGTATGTGAAGAAAACATAGGGAAATGGATAGGATCAAAAGGCAAAAAAAAGAAAATGAGAGAAACACCATTGTGAGTGCTAAATTACCTCGCCCTAGCTGTGGCGGCGGGGCCACCCGAGGGGGGAAAAAAACAGAAAAAAGAGAAAAACATATTCAACCATATGGTAGAATCATGCCCTGGTAGACTTGCATTAGCGGTCTGGTAAGAAGCACGCCAGCGTAAAGCTTGTGTTGAGGCCCCTGGGTATGGTGGTATCCAATGTGTGGATCCAGTAAGCTTCTCGTTGGAGAAGATACCTGTCGTGATTCCCACCCCTATGTGGTGTCGCCACATGTTCGATCACCATCCCACGTAACTCGTGGGTCTGGTGTCGAAGATTGGCAAAGTGGACAGCTACCGGTTTGTTCAGATCTGGAATCTCACCGGCTGTGGTCTTGGTGATCGCAATTCTAATATCGCTGCGGTGTTTTTGAAACCGTCGTTTGAACGGTCCCATTGTCTTGCCCACGTAGACAAGGCCACATGGACATTGAAGTATGTAGACATATGCCTCGGTGACGCAGTTTAGATAGCCACTGATGCGGTATCGTTTGCCGCTGTGTGGATGCGAGAACGTATTTCCAACGATAAGTGCACTGCAAATGTTGCAGTTGTAACATTTGTAGCAGCCTGTGCGTTGTGAAATTCTAGTGGGTGTGCGTAAGTACTTGTGTCTGGGATCAGCCTGGACCAAGTGGTCCCTCAGGTTTCTACTGCGGCGGTATACCTGCAATGGTGCCGTTTTGATTTGTGTAGCTAGACTTCTGTCAGCTTGAAGAATGTTCAGATTCCTGGTGGTGGACCTGTGTATTAGGCGTGAGGCACCGTTAAATTTCTGAATGAATGGAATTCTATCCACTGAGGGTTTGTCCTTCTTCGTCGTGGAGGACATTTTGGTGATGGCTTGGTCAAGGGCATGGTCAAGTATAGTCACTGGATAGCCCCGTTGTCGAAACTTGCTGTACATGGTTTCAAGTTGTGCGTAGCATGCGTCCTTATCCGAACAAATGCGCAGACCCCACATAAATTGGGATATGGGCAGATTGTCCAGTAGGTGTTGGGGATGGGAGCTTCGGTAGTGTAAGATCGTATTGCGGTCAGTGGGCTTACTGAACAGGGTCGTGTGCAGTCGGCCATCAGATATACTAATCAGTACATCAAGAAAGGTGATGTGGTCATTGCTGAATTCAGGGTTAAAAATAATCCCTGGGAAGATAGAATTGAGAAATTCGGTGAAGACATGGAAAGAGGCTGTTTCACCCTGCCAGATGACAAAAATGTCATCGATGTAGCGGACCCAAAACACCACATGGGTCTTGAACAGCTCTGATGGGTAAATGAAGATCTCCTCCAAAAAACCCATAAACAGATTAGCAAATGATGGGGCAGCAGAGCTGCCCATCGCGGTCCCCTTGGTTTGCAGGTACATGTGATTTTCAAACATAAAAAAGTTATTTTCCAAGACAAAGCGTAAACAAGACAATACAAACTCTGTGGGTATTGGATTGTCTTTAGAGAGACCTAGGAAGTGGGAAACTGCGTCCAGCCCAGATTCATTGGGGATGCAGGTGTACAGGGATGAAATGTCCATAGTGGCCAAGTGCCATTCATCCCTGGTCGTTTGGAATTGTTGTAGCTTATGCAGAAAATCACCGGTGTCCCTAATATATGCAGGCAGCTTCCTCACAAGGGGTTGGAGAATAGTATCAATCATCCTGGCCATAGGTTGCGTGACGGAGTCAGTACCCGACACAATCGGGCGAAATTTTAGTGGGTTAAGACCCTTGTGGACCTTGGGTAGCCCGTACACCACTGGTAACCGGGGGTGATCGTCAATGAGATACTCGGCTAGTTTCTCACTGACCCACCCATTGGCGGTCCCCATATCAACCAGACTTCTGAGTTCACAAGCAGCTTTGCGTGTGATGTCACGTGGTATGGTTCTATAGCTGGTCTCATCACTCAATAGTAACAACATACCTTTTTGGTATTCTGCGTAGTCCATCACCACGATTGCTCCCCCTTTATCGGCTGGCTTGATGATGATCGCTGTGTCCCGTTTCAGCTCCTTGAGGGCAATAAACCCATCCTTGTTCAGATTTGCATGTGTTCTGCATCTGGAAGTGGAGGAGATGACCTCATGTTTCAGAGTCCTAGTGTAGCTGTCGATTGACTGGAAATTGCCTGGTGGTATGAATTTGCTCTTGGTCCTTAACAGGGGTGCCGTGCTGGGTGTGGACACGGTGGGTAGTTTTGAGAAATGTTGTTTGAGCTTGAGAGATCTTTCATGTTTAAATAATTCCACTTAGAAACCGAAGGGGTCGAATCTCTCCGTGGGGGAAAAGGAAAGGCTTTTGGCTAGTAAGCTGCATTCGCCCATCGTGAGTGCTCTGTAAGAGAGGTTTATCACCGGGCTCTCTTGCTCTGCTTCCCTCGATTCGCTCTCGTGTTGACCCCTCTTGGTCCGTCGGCTCCGCCTGGGTCGTCTGCGCCTCCTGCCGGTTGAAAAAGGTGCGTCGTATTGTCTTGATGCGGCGGCTGGCAGATGGGCCCTGGTCGCTGTCTGTTGATGGGTTCTCCGTGGGCCGCTCACTGTCGGAGGATAAGGCAGCTCTCGTTCCTTGTTGCCTAGGGCGCCCTCTGGACCTTTGGTATGTAGGTCTGTAGTGTCTACGGTTACCGCCGGTAAGCCACGGATAGACCCTTCCTTCTTGGTAATCCTGGTTTACTAGACGGAATTTGCTGCGCTTGATCTGTCTCTGTAGATCCGTATATGTTGAGAGATCGGTTTCTATCTTCCTCAGGTCTGAGGCAAGGATTTCCTTGTCTTGCTTTCTCATTGAGTGTCAACTCCAGTCCGGCGACCTCACAGTTGACCTGGCACAGTTGTATTTTGACCTCCTCGATCACCAATAGCATATAGCTGAGCGAATTGAGGGTTGAGATCTCACACCATCTTATGCAGAATTCAGGCTTCTGCCGGCCAATGGTGGGTTGATTAGTAATTCTGAAGCCACGTGGTATTGTCTTTGCCCGGTAATACTCGGATAGAGTTTGACCATGTAGTTCTAGATCAATTAGTTTCTTCTTTAGCCTCTTGATTTCTCTGAGGAGATCAGTTGTAGTGTCAGCCCCAAAAGCTTTTGCTGTATCTGAGGGGAAAAGGATAGCCTCGGCATCCTCATTGCTGGGTGTGCTTCTATAATAGGATATCGGTGGGCGTGTTTGTTCATCCATAGGTGACAAGAGGGTTCGGTCTGCTATGAATCACAAGATGTGATAATAAAGCTTTTTCAAGTCGGATGGGTGGGCGGGGGATGCACTTAATGGGTGATGCCACAATCAGTTACAATCCATGTACCCATTGCACTCCTTACCGCTAATCCGTAATGATAGGTTGGGTGCATCAGTAGTCGACGGATGGCCACCGTCTGAATCGAGTATAAGAAGTTATGGACACCGGCACTTTTTTCTCCAAAGTAGAAAAACGTCTCTTTATTGACGTTTCATGCAACAGTAAACAGTACACTTATTGCAACGTTTCGGGGTCACACAGGATCCCCTTCATCAGGCAGAACAAGTGAAAATTACAAGCAGATATGGACAAGTATTTATACACATCCTTGTATGTGAAGAAACCAATCCCAATGCCTGAAAGTGTTCCTATGACGTCACAATGACGTCATTTCCCACCAGAATTCAAAGTACAGTTACTACTGTATACATATGGGGGTTGCTCAAAACATGATCATTGTTGTGATATTGTGAATGCAATTAGAGATGGAGTGATACAGTGTCTATGAACATCACAATTGTGTTGGGGATGGCAGAAGCCGGATTATGTCTACCGAAGCCTGTTTGCCTTATGTGGCATACGCGCATTTTTAAGTTGCCTGCTTAACAACCCCGTTAGGAATACTCTGCTGGCCGGTTTAACAGTGGCAAAGTGGGGAAGTTACTCTAACATGTGTTGTGTTCTTACTGGGGGGGGGACCCACGCAAGGCCTAATAATAATAATAAGATACTGGCTCTATGTTGGTTATAGGTGTAATTACATAACGATATTGTAGCTGGGTTAGG
>NW_017308047.1:236249-248054 GCF_000935625.1 Nanorana parkeri
GCGGGAGTGTGACCTGGTCCTGTGTCAGCTTTCCACGTAGACGGGGCTGGGGCGGGATCAGGCCACATGTAGGCTTTTAGCCTCAGGGTTCATTGCGCACGGGGCGTTTGTCTGTCCAAGATTTTGGTATACTCTCCATAGCTCACTCTGTTGGCGGCTGTGTTTAGTCTTTTTCCCCAAGTTTCAGGTGTTTCCTCTCCGTGTTGGAGTTAACCCATAGGAACGCCTGGGTTGTATCTGTCTACTCTTACGTTGTTTTTCTCTTTCTTGCACTAGGGTCGGACGTTGCCTCACCCTTGGTGCGACTAGTGCTCTATCTCCTTTTCTTTCCTCACTCTCTCTAGCTGTCCTGTCCTCGTGTTTGTCCTGTTGCTCAAACAGCGTCTTTGTCCAGTCTCCCTTAGTGTTTGTTTGTGCCCAATCCCGGGACGGCGAGAGCTAACCCACGAGCGGGGAACCCCGCGGCCGTGAATCTGGTCCACCGGACCGACCGGGGGCAGCGGTGCCACTGGAGCGGTGAGTTAAGCTACATATCATGCCGATTGTCAATGTTACCTCCTTTAATGTTAGGGGGCTTCATGCCCCCGAAAAAAGATCGAACTTACTGAACGAGCTGTGGAGACAGAGGTCTCATGTAGCATTCATACAGGAGACTCATTTCAAGGTTGGGCAGATTCCCAAATTAAGAAAACCACAGATATTTCACGTCTTACCATGCCTCACCCGGGGATTCTAAATCCAAGGGGGTGAGCATTGTATTGGCCAAGTTCTTGCCATGGAAATATGTAGACACATATGCAGACCCGGAGGGGAGAATGCTGTTAGTTAAAGGGGACCTGCATGGCCACAGGTTGACCTTCGCCACAGTGTATGCCCCTAACTCTGGACAGGTGCCCTTCCTAGAATCCTTCTGGTCGCAGGTGGCGAAGGACTGTGGATCCTGGGGGGAGATTTCAACATGGTGCTAGACCCCGCATTAGACTCCACGAGGGGGATCTCACAAATCAAGACACTTAGTGCCGACACTGGCACTTTAACTTTTCTGCAGGCAGCCTGTGCCCGTATCTCAGAGGAAGTTCCGGTTTGCCCTAGGGCTGCGACCAGAACAGGGCTATGGCACTGGCCCCTCTGCAGGCAGTCAGGCACCGCCAGAGGACTGGGGAAGGGGAGCCTAGACAGCAGAGACTGAGCCGGGAGTGAAACGATACAACGGAGGAGACAAGCTGTCAGCAGGTATGAGAGGAGCTCTCCTGCACTCACTGCTTCTCCTATACATTCCGGCCGGATGGGGAGGGGGGAATTCTTCTCTATGTCTCAGTCTTCTCCTCTCTTCCTGCCCTGGCTGCTTGAACTATGAATGGGCTGAATAGCGATGCTGTGTGTGACAGTGTGGCCTGTATTTTGTGTGTCCATTGCGTGTCCTGTATTTTGTGTGTATTGTGTGTCCTGTATTGTGTGTCCATTGCGTGCCCAGTATTGCATGTATATTGTGTGCCCTGTATTTTGTATGTCCTGTATTGCGTGTACTGTATTGCGTGTGTGTATTGTGTGTACTGTATGTGTATTGTGTGTACTGTATGTGTATTGTGTGTACTTTATGTGTATTGTGTGTGTTCTGTGTGTATGTCTATTATGTGTTGTACGTGTGTATTAGGCCTCATTCACACTGGGCGCACACATCCATGTGGCGTGCACACCTGCAAACAGTTGTTCCCGGGTGCTGTGTGTGATTGCGTGCAGCAGCCTGTTTTTCTCTATGGGAGGACGCGGCTGTACGGCGTCATCCGTTTCTGATGGATCCTGTCTGCGTCCAAGTGCGGACACTTGTACCAGCATAGATGTGCAGTTCCGGTGTCCGTATGACATCATACAGCCGTGTCCTCCCATAGGGAATAACAGGCTGCTGTGCGCAACCACACGCAACACCTGTCCCTCCCGGGATCGGCTGTTTACATGTCAATGAGAGAAATTACTTACCTAAATATCTGGTATCAAAATGTTTAAATTCATAGTAGCTATAATGAGAATGTTTTTGATATTTATACATTTGTTCTCTGCGTCAGGATTTTGTTGGTTGTAGTTTTTCAAGCAGGGTTCCTAGGGCAGAGAACAAACGAAAATTGTGTAGCTAACCAAGGGCCTATTCACACGTTTGTGGTGTCATATAGCGTAGGTGCATTAAAGTGACATTAAAGGCAAACCATCCCCCCCCTTCCCCCCAATGTTAATGTCAGCACTTAATCCAATCTGATCTTCTACTTTCCTGTCGTTTTCATCTGTCCCTCCAGTGCTGCTGCAGGTCTCTGATCCAGCGCTGACTCCTCTCTCCCTCCTGGCACTTCCTGTGCCACGGTGTCTGCATGCGGGTGCACGCGTCCATAGACTTACCTTGCGTCTCTCCTCATCTCCCTTTGCGGCCGATAGGCACGAAGAGGCGGGGATACCGAAATAGCCAATCAGCAAGGGGGAACCAACATTTACAGGGGAACATATTTCAACACACCGGCTCCCTGACACTGTGCTGCCCCCCTGGTGAGACACCATAGCCCCGACAACACTGATAGTTGCACAGCCCACCCGAGTGTCGCACAGCCCACCCGAGTGTCGCACAGCCCGCACAGACCAGTTAGAGACATCAGGGCGCCAACCCAGAACAGCACAGAGTATGTAGCTTCATATTATTTTAGCATTGCTGTATAATGTATTGCTGGGATTTGTAGTCCTCTATACGTTGTCTCCTTACTCCCTCCCCTGGCTGCCTCTCCTCGCTCTCTCCTCTTTATTCTCCAGAAAAACGAATTTGCTGTGCGTGGCGCTAGAGTGTTCGGGTTTCACTTGAACAAATGGTGGCAACCCTAGTTTAAATACCCTCCCAGGAAGCACCAGGTGATGGCTAAGTGCTGGGAAACACCCGCAGGTGAGCACTGGAACTGCAGGGCTAGCCCCAGCGCCACCTGGAGGCGCTCTGGATCCTAACAGTACTCTGAATCCTAACACTATGAATTTGGGAACAAGCCTGGGAAGCTCCTAGCACATGCCTTGAGAGACGTACGTTCCCGTACGTACATACCCTCCATCCGCTCGTCTGAGGGCCTATTGGTCTCCAGATCTAAAGAAATAGCACGACAATTGCACTCGTTCTACTCTGACCTATATAACCTGCATCAGGACGCCGGACAGTCGGGGCTTCGCCACGGACCCAGACGACCCGAGCATACTTGACCGACTCGGGCATGCCCCGCCTGCCCGAGTCGGCTGCACAGAGCATGGAGAAGCCCATCTCCGTGGTGGAGTTTGAGACAGCCCTGAAAACCATGAAACCTGGGAAGGCGCCAGGCCCGGATGGCCTAACTCTGGTCTATTACAAATCCTTTCAGGAGCTCCTGTCCGGCCACTTCTCAGAGGCCTTCAATTCGCTTCTCAAAGGCAACACACTACCCCGAGATTCCCTCAGGGCACAAATTACGGTAATTCCCAAGGCAGGGAAGGACCCTGCTCAGTGCGCTAGTTATAGGCCTATTTCACTGCTGAATACTGACCTAAAGATGTTTACCCGCATTCTATTCTAGCTTCCCGCATTCTCCCCTTCTTGGATGACCTTATCGGAATGGACCAGGTGGGTTTTGTCCCGGGCCGTGAGGCCAGGGACAACACCATCAGTACCCTGAACGTGATCCATCTAGCTCGAACACGCTCACAGCCGCTCCTCCTGCTATCTCTGGATGCGGAGAAAGCGTTTGACAGGGTGAGCTGGTAATTTCTGAGGGAGATGCTGGACTATATCGGGCTTGGGTCAGGAATGCAGCAGTGGATTCGGTCGCTGTACTCGATCCCTACAGCTGTAGTACGCGTTAACGAAACCCTGTCAGAGCCTATTACCATCTCGAATGGGACACGCCAGGGATGCCCACTCTCTCCCATTATCTTCATACTTACCATTGAACCACTCCTCAGGACTATATACAGATCCCCTGACATCAAAGGACTAGACTGTGGCAAGAGACAACATAAGGTAGCGGCCTACGCCGATGACCTGCTGATGTATATTACACACCCCGAGATCTCCCTGCCCAATGTCATGCAAGCTTTACGCGAGTATGGCCAACTGGCGGACTTTAAATTGAATTGGAGTAAGTCGGAAGCGTGAAACGTCTCCCTTCCGGAGGGACGTCTGACGAAGCTGAAAGACTCTTTCAGGTTTCGGTGGGCAGACTCATCTATCACATACATGGGTGTTGCTATCCCAGCTGATGTCCATAAAACGTTCTCCTTGAATTTCATCCCACTCCAGAAACGAATCACGTTAGACCTGGCCTCCTGGGACCGCCCCACCTTTACGTGGTTGGGACACAATAACATCCTAAAAATGGTGGTCATGCCTAGGTTGCTATATCTCCTCCAGACGCTCCCAGTTTCAGTCCTGGTGACGTTCCTTCGCCAGCTGCGATCCCGATTTCTAACCTTTTTATGGATAAACAGGAGGGCACGACTGAGACATCAGCTTCTGTCCAGATCTAGGGGGGCAGGTGGTCTGAGCTTCCCAGACCCAGTGTTGTACTATAGAGCGGCACACCTGTAGGTGGTAGTTGATTGGTGCTGTAACTCCAAACATAAGCTGTGGGTAGACCTGGAACAATTGGATTGCAATCCGCCCCTGCAAAGTGCACCTTGGATCTATCCCAAATTGCCGCTCTTGTACTGGTCGAACCCCCTTGTTTCGGGCCACGATGAAGGCAACAAGCGGGTCATTGCCCAACTCAGGTCTCTCCCCACAGCCCTCACCTCTCGTGCCACTGACTGGTAACCCGCATTTCCCCCCGGGTCTGCACACCCCACTGGCTAGGTCCTTGACCTCGTCTGCCCATACTAGACTGTATCAGTTCCAAGAGTCAGACCAGTGGCTGTCTCTAGCTCAGATTAGGGACTTGACTGACCCGCCCATGGGTTTCTGGAGCGCCCTACAGATACGCCACTTCCTAGACACTTCACGAGTTGGGGACCCCCCTCTACGACCGCGAACAGACTTCGAAAGAGTGTGTGAAAAGGCAGAGCCGGTGAGACACATGCTGTCATACCTGGTCGAATGCCTCCGTAGCCCACCGGGTCTTCCTCCTCCTTACTTTGTCAGGCAATGGGCCGCGGACCTGAGAGTGGAGTTTAGCCCCGAGCAGGTGGACTGTATGTTGCACTTTGCCCTTAAATCCTCTGTGTCAACTAAATACCAGGAAGCGGGATACAAACTGTTGACCCGATGGTATAGAGTCCCAAAGGCGCTACACGATATGTACCCGGCGGTACCATCGACATGTTGGCGGTGTGAGGAGGAGGTGGGTTCCCTACTGCACGTCTTTTGGGAATGCCCTGGGGTTGCTACATTCTGGTCCCAGATTGCCACCCTTGTCCAGAAGATCACGGGCGTGACCCTCCTGTTTACTCCTGCAGTGTATCTCCTCCACCTGACACCGCTATCGTAGAAAACATATAAACGATCCCTACTGATCCACCTGCTGAATACTTGTATCTCAGCATTGTGGAGGCAATCCCGACCCCCATCGGTGGCGATGTGGGTGGGAAGAGTGGAGGAGATCAGGCTTATAGAGGACCTGACCTCATCAATCCGTAGGACCCAGCACAAATTTGTGGCTACCTGGGCAGCATGTTATTTGTTCAGAAATTCCTCGGAGTTTCCCAAGGCCAGCCGGGGATGAGTCACAGGTGGCGGTGCCCTCGAGAGGGAGGCACTCATGGATCGGGACTTGGGCTGTGTCTCCCCTTCCCTGGATATCTTGTTTTCGTGATTTGTGTTTTCTTCTTCTCTTTGTCTTGTTGTTCTCTCTCCTTGGGTAAATTTGGAACTCTCTCTTGGGTAAATTTGGGTAAATTTGGAACTATCCGCCCCTTCTGTGGGATAGTATCCTTAGTAGAATAGTATTGTTTTTCATGCATAAGTCCTATGTCAGGAAAACGGAAAAGGTCATCAGAGTACTGAGGCAGACCGACAGTTATGTTTTGTAAGTGAACAGTTTGAGGGGTCTGGCCGGGCCCGACAGATGTGTGTGTATTAAGCTGTAGATGTGTGCAAATGACAATGCCCGGCCGCAAGGTCCATATGCTTTACAGTTCTGTACAGTGCTCTTCTGTCTGTATAAATAAAGAATAAAAATAAATAAATAAAAAAAAAGAAACAAAATATCTGTGTATAAATCCAATCTAAATGTTTTTGAGCTGTGAAAAAGGAAACAATCCGTGGATATAAAGTACCGTCAATTACTATAGAAATGAGACTCTATACTTGTGAAATATCATATGTAGGGTTACAAATCGTGACTTTTTAAAACAAATATCAATCCTAAGTGCCTTTGTTATTGCAATAAAATAAGTGAATCTAAAAAATCCTTCACTTTTACAAATCTTCCTTACACCTTAATGTGCATGATATCATTGTGTGACATAACATATATGTGAACAGAACTTATTGGGAACAAACAGATAATGTGAATAAAAATTATTATGAACAAAAAATTGATTTGTGCTTAAAGTGAATAGACAAAGAAAGTCTCTGTGGTAATCAACTCCACTTCGATGACGGGTAGTAGAGCTTTCCAATATTCAGTAGTAGGATAATGCTTTACTGGGGTTTGTATTAATGCTAATACAACCCCCAATCAGAGTGCATACTCACAGCAGACTTTTGGCTGTAACAGACAGCCCCAAACGTTTTTGTCTCATGGGACACGTTAATGTGGCGTCTTTCGTGTCTCGTACTTTACCATCAGTCTTCAAAGTGCACAGTATTCCCAAAGTCATGCAAAGAAAAAATCTTTCATCGGGTAATAGGGAAAATGCAGGATCTGGTTGTAGAAATGTTTATCTGTGATTTTGCCATGACTGCTTCACAATAAGAGCCCCCATGGTGACTTCAAAAGCAGAGAGACCTGTGGACTTCACTTAGTGAAAGAGACCATGGTGTCTCTTTCTTGGACACATCATCCATACAAGTGGGAAATATGAGGGGGGCAACAATGGGTGTGAAGGTCACTCTCTGAAAGTGATCAAATAATCATCAAATTACCTGTTTACACCATGGCAATTCACTAAATACTGTTTTCCGAAGTCTTGTGTATCATCATTACATGGGGAGCATGCCCGCCTGCTTCTGACAGTAATATAGTAGAAACAAAAATAAGTTAAATGCAGAAACATAGTTTGCACTATAAAAACTAAGACCAGGACGTAGGACGCCGTAGGACGCTGTAGGACGTTGTGTTCCGGTGTCTCCGCAGGACATGAGCGCAGCCGATGGAAGTAGCGGCCGGATTCCTATAGCGCGATAGCTCAGTACCCTGCCCAGTGGTTATTCAAACAACTTCTCCCATGTCCCCCCACGAATGGGAGGGAAAGGGAAGAAAAAGCAACAGCAACAGCATCAGTCGCAGCAACAGCTGCAGCCTGCCGCCCAGATGAACCGGAACTCCACGACCCAAATTGGGACTTACTTCACAGGTACACGCTCGCGGCTGTCACGGGGAGAGGGGGGGGATTGAAGCACCTGCCTCCCCAGCAGTGACAGGCCGCGATCATATTAACACACAGGAATGTGTTGCAAATGATAAATCTGTATATATGAATGCCCAGGATTCTCCAGGCGGGAGACAGGGGCAATAAAGAAAACAGGGCAGACTTCATATACTTCCCATACTCATATGTCGATGCAGGAAGGGGAACAACCTGCGATTACGCGGTATACCAGAGTCAGTGGAAACACAGAATCTTTTTTCAACAGTAAAGTCGGTATTAAATGTTATACTAGATCAAGCTCCAGAGACTAAACGAGTAATCGACAGTACCCATAGAGTCCCAGGAATATATAGAGGAGACCCAGGGATGTGATTTGCCGACTGCATTATTATGCTGAAAAAAAAGGCTATTTTGATACTAGCAAGAAATACAAAAATAATACCACATGATGGATACATAGTGACTATTTTCCCAGACCTCTCAAAACAAACACTGTCGCTCAGGAGGGCTGTGAAGCCAATATTAGAAATCCTACAGGAAAGGAAGATAAGATATAGCTGGGGATTCCCTTTCCAGTTAATAGTACACAGTGATGGCAGAACAGCAAGGTTTAGAACATTGGAAGATTTACCAGGATTTTTGGATACTCTGAAAATAGCCCCAATGCAATTGCCGGAGTGGCCAAACGAACTATAAGAACTAAGTGAATTAAGCAGGGGAGAGACAACACAAAGGAAGGAATGGACAGTAATAAAGCCACGTGGAACTCATAAGAAATGAATAAAGGGATTTGCTTTGAAAGACAAGGGAGAGGGGGGTGGGATCACTCCAGCTACTTTCACCCTCTTTGTTAGCTTACTGTGATATTGTGATATTTTTGAGGTATTAATGTGGTATTTTTGCGGTGTGGTCCTTCCCACTTCCCATGCTATGCCCGTCAAATATTGGAAATGTATAAATGTGGGGCGAAATGGAAGGTATAGTGAGGTATAGAAGGAGGTATAGAATGAGTCAGAATGGTAGCGTATGGATGGAGAGATTGATATATTTTGGAGAGCCGGAACAGATCATATGCAAAACATATACGAAAGGGCATATAGCCAAATGGAAGGACTAACATTGGTAACCTTTAATGTAAGGGGATTTAATAAAATAGGGGGAGTGGGCAATACTATGGCAGATGAGGTTTAATGTCGATAAATGCAAAGTAATGCACTTTGGACATACAAATAAAATAATATGCTATACAATCATGGGTATGCCGCTAGGGAAGTCAGAAATAGAAAAAGATTTGGGGGTCATTGTAGACCACAAACTGAATGGTAGCTTGCAGTGCCAAGCTGCGGTAAACAAAGCTAGCAGGGTCTTGTCCTGTATTAAGAAGGGGATGTATTGCAGGGACATGTCTATAATTGCGCCTCTATATAGATCATTGGTTCGGCCACATCTGGAATATGAGGTCCAGTTTTGGTCGCCGGTACTGAGAAGGGATATCCTTGAACTGGAGAGAGTCCAGCGGAGGGCAACAAAACTAATTAGGGAATGGAGAACCAGAGCTATGAGACAAGGCTTCTGACCTTAAACATGTTTACGCTGGAATTAAGGAGATTAAGGGGGGATATGATTTTCATGTACAAGATGTTCAATGGTGACAGCAACATTGGCAACAAACTGTTTGAGATTAACTCCAATTTGTTCAAGAAAAGTTTGGACAATTTCTTGAGGGACCGTAATACCTAGGGATACCAGTATGCCTAAGAATGAGATGATGCGTGGACCTATATGGGTTGGACTTGATGGACGTATGTCTTTATTCAACCCCAAATACTATGTAACTATGTAACTATGTAAAACCAGAAAAGCGTTTTACATAGGCTTCTTACCTTAAACAGAAGGAAAAAAAAAATAAATCCCGAAATTTCAGACAGATGTTGGAGATGTAATAGGTAGGAGGGAACTTACTTGCATATTTGGTGGAGCTGCCCTAGAATCCAGCCATACTGGAAATTGATATTTGAAACTTATAGCTCTATGGAGTCATCAGATATAGAGGGTAGCCCTTTAATTGCATTATTATCTCTGATCCCCGGACCGATAAAAAATATAAAGGATGATATCTTAAGATTTATGTTGTCAGCAGCTAGAGTTGATATTTCTCGTGGATGGAAACACCTTCTTTAGAGAGCTGAAGAAATATAATGGAGGAGATAAGATATATGGAAGAATTGAGGGCACGAGACGACGAAAGGAAGGATAAATACGACAAGATCTGGGAGAAGTGGGAAACATATAGAGCTTAGAAAAAAAGAGAGGAAAGGTAGATAGGGGGGAGGAGAGAGATATAGAAGAAGAAAGCCCCTTAGTTGGATATAGAATAAATGAAATATAAAAAATGTATACTAAAATTAAATTATATTAAAATAAAATTAACATACAGGACTCAATTTCTGGCTGAAGTGGGTATAGACGGTCCCTATAAAGGTAGTTAAAAAGAGAAAGTACATATTGGTATAAAAAACGACATGGCTTTCGATTTGTTGATAGGGCAGCAAAGGGGTGAGAGAGGACTGAATGTGGAGGGAGGAAACTAGGGGGGGAGAATGGTAAATTTAAATTGGGGGATGAAGAAATGGGAAAGGTTTGGGGTACATAAGTTTGTTTTTGATTTGGTTTGATATATAAAGGAGGGAGGGATAGGGAGGAAGAGATAATTTACTAAGGGTGTAATAATAAATTAATAATATAGATTCTCAATTTAGGGCATCCTAAAACACAGAGAGGAGTGAGAGGGGTAAATTTAGATGGGGAGGGGGATGAAGAAATGGGAAAGGTTTGGGGTACACAAGTTTGTTTTGATTTGGTTTGATATATAAAGGAGGGAGGGATAGGGAGGGAGAGATAATTCACTAAGGGTGTAATATTAAATTAATAATATAGATTCCCAATTTAGGGCATCCTAAACACAGGGAGGAGTGAGAGAGATTATATATAGTTACATAATTACATAGTATTTGAGGTTGAATAAAGACATTAGTCCATCAAGTCCAACCTATAGGATCTCATTCCTAGGAGTACTACTTGTACCCCTGAATATTACCTGTACCCTGTATATTACCTGTACCCCTGTATATTACGGTCCCTTAAGAAATCGTCCAAGAGTTTCTTGAACGATTCCACATTCGTTGCTGAAATCACTGCCTGTGGCAGTGAGTTCCAGACCTTGACCGCTCTAACTGTGAAGAACCCCCCTCGCCCCTTGTGCTGGAACTTCTTTTCCACCAATTTTAGGTGATGGCCTCTAGTTTTTTTAATGGAGTTAATTTTAAACAGTTTATCGCTAATGTTGCTGTCACCATTGAACATTTTGTACATGGAGATCATATCCCCCCCTTAATCTCCTCACCTCCAATGTGAACATGTTTAAATTTAGTAGCCTCGTCTCATAGCTCTGGTCCTCCATACCCCTAATTAGTTTGGTTGCCCTCCGCTGGACTTTTTCCAGCTCAATGACATCTTTCCTTAGTACTGGTGACCAGAACTGGACCGCGTACTCCAGATGAGGTCGAACCAATGATCTATAAAGTGGCAAAATTATAGACTTGTCCCTGCAATAGATCCCCCTTTTAATACAGGGCAAAGCCCTACTAGCTTTGTTTACAGCAGCCTGGCACTGCAAGCTACCCTTCAATCTATTATACACAAGAAAAGGTGAGAAAGGGATTATAAATACAATAAATACAAATACATTTTTGAATATATTCCAAAACAGGCACTTCCCAAAGTACTCCCCCAGGTGAATAGAGGCCTCACACCAAACTAGTCAAAAATCTATACATTATACAACCTAGGTTGTGCAGGTTTTTTTTTGAGGTTACTCATATAGTTATAATTCGTACAAATTTGTTGATGTTCATATAAAAGGTTTATTGCATAATTATGAAGATTAAAAACAATGCTCAGTTAAAAATAATGCAGAGTTAATCGAGGATATTGTAATTGGGGAGTCATTGGGTAATAGTGATCACAATGTGATTACTTTTAATATTGAACACAGAAAAGGGAAGTGTACTGGAAGGACTAGAACCCTAAACTTCAGAAGGGCCAACTTTGATAAGCTGCGCAACCTAGTGGGGGAAATAAAATGGGAAAACTTATTTCAAAACCTAAACACAGACCAGATGTGGGATTGTTTTAAAAACACACTACATACTGCTACTTCAAAGTGTATACCTTTAGGGAGCAAAAATAAAAGATCAAAGACTAAACCAATATGGTTTAATAAAACTG
>NW_017308047.1:248104-278363 GCF_000935625.1 Nanorana parkeri
ATATATACATGATTCTTATAACCCTAAAATTATTACTTCTTTTCACATTTCATAAATATTTTATATATAATTCATAATTCATATTTCACTATGCATATTCATAATTCCTTGATTTTCGTATGCAGTGTTGTATTGCTTTGTTAGTCCCCTACGCGTTACGCTCGTCGGCTTCTTCAGGGGGATCTGTATAAATCTAATTGTAAATACATGATACATTGTTCATCAACATGTTTATATGTGATTTCTTAATTCATTAATAAATCATATTTTCCAGTTTTCAATGTTTCAATTCAACTATATACATTTATTCTTATTATGATTGAATTGTACAGCCACTTACCTAGGGGTCAAGTATCATGGAGAGACCTAACACCAGGGGGACAGGAGCAACTCTCATCACCCCCAGAAAGTAACATACGACGGAGCCACAGACACACAAAGGGTCCAGGGAAGCTCCAATATCTAAAACATAACCGTGATGATAGATATAATCTGAGTGTTACAGCTTAGTATCCATAGTAGTTCATAAATTTGTGTACCTATATCATACACTCATCCACTTGCCTCTTCGTTTTTATAACCTCAGTTACACCAATGTGTGTCATAATGACTTAATTAGTTTTATGTGAAGTACCCTTTTGTATCCCATGCATAAGTGATTGTTATTCTTTTTATAAAATAAGTGTCAGTAATCTTAGTGTCCCTTTATTTCTTACTGTGTGTTGATTATAAATTTCCAACCATTCATATTATCATTCCTCCTCATATATTGTGTCCTTCATGTGCCATATATATAAATCCCTTAAATTAAAGTGCATCTCCTATCTATTCCTTGACCCCTAGGTAAGTGGCTATACAATTCAATCATAATAAGAATAAATGTATATAGTTGAATGGAAACATTGAAAACTGGAAAATATGATTTATTAATGAATTATGAAATCACATATAAACATGTTGATGAACAATGTATCATGTATTTACAATTAGATTTATACAGAACCCCCTGAAGAAGCCTACGAGCGTAACGCGTAGGGGACTAACAAAGCAATACAACAATGCATACGAAAATCAAGGAATTATGAATATGCATAGTGAAATATGAATTATGAATTATATATAAAATATTTATGAAATGTGAAAAGAAGTAATAATTTTAGGGTTATAAGAATCATGTATATATGAGCATTGTTTTTAATCTTCATAATTATGAAATAAACCTTTTATATGAACATCGACAAATTTGTACGAATTATAACTATATGAGTACCCTCAAAAAAAAACCTGCACAACCTAGGTTGTATAATGTATAGACATTTTTGAATATAAGTAGAGCACATGAGTAATTAGAAAGTGAGGAATAGGGGGAGTAGGGGAATAATGCACTATTTATTTGTAGTAAGGAAGATGTAGCACTATTAATGTAGATATAAGGTCAACTATATATGAACAATAGAAGGGAAGAGTAGAGTTGAGGAACTAGAATGGGTTGGGGTAAGAAAAATAGAAGAGTTGGTCTGAGGACTTGATTGATTTTGTGGTGTTTGCATTTAAGTTCACATAGAGACACAGGTCTATAAGACTGTTCTATCCCCCCTAGGAGAGTAAGTGCAAGAGATAGGATGCAAAAGGATGTAATGAAGGGTGTGGGATAATGTATATATGTTAATAAGAGTAACAGAAATTTAAATATATATGAATTTTATAATACAAATGATATGTGAGAATACTTATTTGAATATGAATATGTGTATATTGATGAAATAAGAATAAAAACATATTAAAAACAAAAACAACTAAGACCAAAGCATAATACTGGGTATATTTGTTAACCACATCCTGCATGATCATAATCACACATGATGTGATTATCAAAAAATAACGTAAGAAGAAATATCTAGAAATCAAATAAGTATTTTTTTTTTCTTTTTACATTTAAAAAAAAACTTTTTTTGGTGTATTTTGCTGTTGTTAGGACTCACAGATGCAAATAAAGGCGTATAGGCATATAGCATAAAATATGCCTGTATATGCGGCTGTGATTTTCTGTCCTTGGGCTGGTAAGGATAGAAAATGCAGTAAACGTGTAAATGTTGATACATGTGTTTACATGTACATGATCATAAGTTCGCCTGTGTGCATGTAACTGCCAGTACTGGGGTTAACACGCACTAGCATTTACACTCAGGGCTGCAATAATGAGGCAGCCTGAGGCTGTTGCCTCAGGCAGCATCTCTTTGGGTCATGTGGGTAGTCGGCAAGCAGAGCGGCATGAGTATTGCAGTATGCCTGACACCCCCTTTCAAGCCAGAGCGTCCCAGGTTGTTAAGAGCCAGGCAGGAAGGTGTGTAAGGGCTATACACATCTCCCCGCCCAGTTCTTAGCAACCTGGGATGCTCTGGCCAGCGTCATGCTCAGCTCCTGGCAACCAGTGATGTCCTTAGTCTCCAGAAGCTGAGCGGGACACTGACCAGAGTACACCCTCCAATTAGCATACAACATCCACCCCGCAGAACCCCCACACATACCCCCAGCATTTTCTGTCCACACAAGCCTATAGACAGAACAATGGAACAGCTGGGGCTTTCTGGCAACACAAATACAGGAATATGTTACACTATATGCCCATGCCTTTTTTTTTTTGCACTGGTGTGTGTTCCCTAAGAGGCCATTTATACTTTAGACTTGTTTAGATGCCACTCTAAATGTTTTACTTATTTTTAACATTCATGAATGGATTTATGCTAATAAACAAATCAATTCATAGTAATCAGATTTCATGCAAGTACATTGGTTATCTACCAAGGTCCTGACTTGATTTGCTGAGATTTATATGAATGGGATTGATTACCTACAAACCCATTTATAATATATGAAAGGGTGAGAATGTAAATGAAGCTCTTCATATGAATCTGTGTAGGTCACGTATGGACAATGGTGATTCACTAGTGGACTCACTTAACAGCTGAGTATTATAAATTTATTTATGTAAAAACAAAACCATGTCAGACAGCAAAGTGTTTTTTTTTTTTGTTTTTTTTAATGCTACCCGCTTATCACTTTAGAACTTTGGAGCAGCAATGGGAGCACTTTAGAACTGTGGAGCAGTGATGTCGAAGATTACTTGAATGGGGAGGAACACATACACACACACAGTGCACGTTTAACCCTCTTCTAACCTTTGCACACAGTACAGAGGAAGGCTGTCAGGCACTTACCTGCATGATGTTTTTGCTCCTCCCATTTCTCCATCTCATTATCTTTGTTACTTGGGGGCAGGGTGCTGATAAGAGTGGTAATGGTAGGTGCAAAGGTGAGGGGGGTGCCAGGTGTGGTGGTTAGAGGGGATGAGGCATGGTTATGAGAGGTGGTATGGGATTGGAGTGGAGAGGTAATAGGCATGGTGGTAACAACCAGGGGCGGGGGTGTGATAGTGAGAGGGTGGGTGGCAGGAATGGCAATGACAGCAAGGTGGGGATGTCAGTCACAGTGGTGACTGTGGGGGAAGGGTTGGCAGTGGTGAGAGAGCACTATACATCCTCAGAAGCCCCCCCCCCCCGGGTTGTGGTGTCAGGTGAGGTCGCAAGTGAAGGGGGCTGTCAGGTGCAGAAGTGAGAGAAGAAGAGGACTGAAGTGGGGTAGTGTCAGCTGCCTCGGTAGTGTTTTAAGGGGCTGTGGATTCAGGCACAGTGGTGAGAGAAGGGTGCCAGGAACAGTGGTGACATTAAAGGGGAGGTGAGTGCATGTCAGGACTGAAGGTGAGGTATCAGGTACAGGTAACAGCAGAAGGAGGGGCTTGGCATCAGACATGGTGATGAAAGGAGGACGTCATGTATGCTGATGACAGTGGGGATTGGGGTTTGACATCCGGTGCGGTGAGAACCGGGGGCTGTGGTTGTGGAAGATGCAATGGTATTAGTTGGGGGAGGAGTGGTTATGGCACCACCACGTCTGCCACCATAACCTTATACCCATCCACCACCACTGCTCTTTAGCCAGCAAGTCACTTCCCACCCGCCTTACCACCTCCAGTGAGAGTCAGGATGTTTCATGTAAGTGTATAAAAACATAAGTGATCAGCCCCTACCAGCTGCTAAATACACATGAGTCTCACTCTATCTCTGGATGTTATAAAGATAGATTATAACATCTGCTTTCATTGCTTTCATTGCTAGGGAAATATCCAGCCAGCACTGAATGTAGCAAGAAAGCACAAGTGCTAATTGCCAACTCTCAGATATAAACCCTTCTGAAATTTAGCACTGACCAGCCTAAAAAGCCTCAGTTAGGGAGTAAAAGTACGGTAAACATTTGAGTGGTTGCTATGGACATCTTCACAACCTTTTACAGTAAACTCTCCGTTATCCAGTATTCAACTAACCAGAACTCTCATCTAACCAGAAAAATGTGTACTCACTATTCTGCTGATCTTACATAGTTACATAGTATTTGAGGTTGAATAAAGACATAAGTCCATCGAGTCCAACCTATTGCGTGTATGCATTTATGTTTGATTAGGTGTGTGCGTGTGTATGAGTCCATGTGTGATTTTGCTCTTAGCAGTATCTGTACCCCTGTATGTTACGGTCTCCAAGGAACTCATCCAAGAGTTTCTTGAATAATTCCACACTCTTCGCTGAAATTACTTCCTGCGGCAGAGAGTTCCAGACCCTAACCACTCTAACTGTGAAGAACCTCTTGCGCCCCGTGTGCAGGAATTTGTTTTCTACCAATTTGTGGTGGTGCCCTCTGGTCTTTATTATGGAGCTAACCGTAAATAGTTTGTTAATAATGTTGCTGTCGCCTTTGAACAGTTTATACAGGAAAATCATGTCCCCCCTTAATCTCCTAACTTTCAAAGAGAACATATTTAATTTTAACAACCTTGTTTCATAGTTCAGGTCTTCGAACCCCTTAATGAGTTTGGTTGCCCTCCGCTGGACTTTTTCCAGCTCAAGGACATCTGCAGTATGTATTATCCTGGAAACAATTGTGTGTCTATTTGTCCTAATTTGCTTTTGATTACTGCATTTCAATATTAATATGAAGTCAATAGAGTTTATGTTATGGTATAGTATGGGATATGGCATTGGTTAAAAAAAAGACATGTTGCTTGAATTTAATATCTCATATCTATAGGATGTCTATCCATTGTGGCTGATGATGACCAGATTAGGTGATGTGTATATTATGTCTCTCACTGGTTTGAGGCAATTAAATAACCTATTAGTAATGTTTAAATACAAGGATGTGGCAGAAAAACTCACCTGACTGACATAATGATCTAAGGCCAAATTTAGACCTTTGTGTTGCATTATCCCATGCACTGAAGTGCGTTGTGGTAAGGAAGTCTTTTAATGCCGCCTTACCAGGCCTTTTAATGCACATGCACCTTTTTATTTTTTAGTGCACCACAGTGCACAGATGGTTTACAGTACATTTGTGCATTGTGGTGCACCTAAACGCTGATCCATTATGCTGCGTTGAAGATGTGCATGGTTCAATGTGGTAATGCGTAGTAATACGCACAGTCAATTGCGTGTTACTGCAATAAGAAAATGTGAATGTGACCTAAAGGATAACTTATTTCAGAACATAAAGGTTTATATTCTTTTTTTATCAAATAGTTTTTATTTTTTTTAAAACAAACATTAAAAAAAAATGTTTCCTTATAGCAACAACAAACTAACCAGCACTGAGAAAAAGTCAGTACAAAGAAAAAAAAACATCTGCTATCAGGTCTTATTGTAATAACAATCAGGAGAATCATATTGCATGAAAGGTAAATACATACTCTACATTAAAGCCTGTACCAGAGCAGAATGAACATCCAAAAAAGGTAGACAAGCACAAAAGCAATAGTCAACAACGCACCATGATACAGGGCATATTTCATACTGGTAGTCCTCTACGACATGGCCAACACCTGAGCTCATCACAGTAAATTTTCCAGGAGGAAATACAATGGTGCCAATGTAGGGGAAAGTTTGATATATGCGTTAATCCCCCAACCTCCTCCTCAAAACAGCAGAGTTGCCAGCTACTAGACTGGTGCAACTCTGCCCAGCCAGTGAGGTATAGCAAGGAAAATCTGCCTGAACAACGTCTGATATTTTAATGACCATTTTGATGAAGAGGATAAGGGAGCATACTGTAGCACACTCCACTAAATAAATAAAAAAAAGATTGTTTATTCAATTTTAATATATTACTGATATTGTTTATGGAGATCTATATCTCAAATAAAACCAAATCTATCCTAAATCAATCTGTTTCAACAACAGGAAAGTCATTCTATAGAACAAAAAGTGTTGCATACACCTAAAAAAAACCCCGTTAGGTTACATCTTTAAGAACAAAGAACCTACTTCGGAATCTCTGTTTTGTTGTATTCTGTTACTGTAGTCTATGAGCAACTTTAATTGTTATACGTCAGCAATGATGATGCAGAAATTATAATTATATATAGACTCTGGCCCAGAGATGTTATCATTTTGCCTTGTGCTGTGACCTTCCAAATCCCTGTAGCTACTGCTCACTGGTGCTTCCTGTCTGACTGGCTGAGCCTGATCTTAAACATCCTATGAGCACAAAAACTTTACTAAACTGAATAAACCCAACAGGAAGCTCATGCATTGTGCATGTTTGTTGTGTATGTGTTTCATTATTATTATTTGTGTATTAGTCTTCTTCACCTTCTTACTATTTATGATTCTTCTGTCATGTTAAACTTTTACATTTAATTACCATTCTGCAAAAATGAAAACATATTTATCTTCCTAATCTCAGACTTTTCCATGTCTGATCTTTCCTTCTAAAAATAGTTCCCTGCCTGTCATACTGATCTAATGTCTTCAGTACTTACAAAGTCACTAAATCTGGGTACACAGGGAGCAAATTTTGGCAGATTCAGCAGAAAACTGAATTATTATTATACAGAATTTATATAGTGTGCGCAGTGCTTTACAAAATGAGGTAGCAGGGGTGTGGAATTCCTATTGTCCGACGCCTGGGACATGCAGTTTTGGGCCCTGGGCGAGTAGTTTTTTTGTACATTTAACGTTCTTCGTCTGCTCTGTGTGATCACTGAGACCGGAGCGCTGTAATCACAGCGCCACCTGTCTCAGCTATCAGGAACTGCACAGAACATCTGTTCTGTGTTGGAGGGCAGGTTCCAAAAAGAGAACCTGTCACCTCCAATTTATCACATAGTGACTTTTAGGCTCCTATGTGATAGGAATAAAATTAAGTGGGGAAAAAAGTAAAAAAAATTAAAAAGTTATAAAAAAACCAAACAATAATAAAATATATAAAAATGTAAAAAATTAAAGTGATAAAGTTAAAAATAAAATAAAAAAATTAAAACCAACTCCGCTGCCCCCGCCATCTGCATGCAAATAAACGCACGTATAGGACATTGTGTGTGTGCGTTGAGTGCTGCCGCCATTCCGCCATTCCACTGCGTGCCATATTGTGGTAGCCAGCCAGCAGAACTCTCTTACACACACAATGTGCATTAAAGGATACTGTAAGTTCACTTTCCCAGGTAATGTGGGAAAATGGAATTGCCCGATCAAATCTGGCCCCCCCCCTCCCCACCCCAGCTATACTTACCTTTCGGCGAACAGTCCTTGCCCTCCACCAGTACGGGCGTACTATCTGTACCCCGTACTGCTGTCCAAATTGCAAGCACTAGTTGGTCACGTGGTCATGTGACCGCGCTGACCAATGAGAAGCGCTATTTAGCACAGTCAAATACAGTTTTGATTAGGGATGCAACGATGCCGAGTATTTGGGCAAATACTTTTACCTTCCTGGATACCTTCCTGGAATACCGGAATTTCCGCTATGCCCCAGGCCTCATAGCAGTTTTGATTAAAACCATTTTTTTTGTTTAGTTTTCATTAAAACTATTTTTTTGCATTGGGACAAGTAGTCATGAAGGACAAGTAGATTCGGCACCCAAGTAGTTTTATTTTTTTTAATTTCCACACCCCCGGGGAGACAGAACAGTTACAATACAATTTCATTACTATAGGGTAAGGAGGGCCCTGGTCGTGAGAGCTTACAATCTAGTAGGAGGGGTAAGTGATACAAAAGGTAATAAATGGTTAGATTGAGTTAATGGAAGAAGTAAAATGTGAGGTGGGATAGGCTTCCCTGAAGAGATGAGTTTTTAAGGATCACCTAAAGGTGGTCAACGTAGGAGATAGGCGGACAGGTTAGGGTAAGGAGTTCCAGAGGATGGGAGACACTCTGGAGAAGTCCTGGAGGCAAGCATGGGAGGAGGTAATTAGAGAGCTAAAGAGCAGGAGGTCTTGAGAGGACAGTTTGGGTGATATTTTGAGATGAGGTTGGAGATGTAGCTGGGGGTAGAGTTGTAGATGGCTTTGTATGTTGTTAGTATTTTGAATTTTGAGTCGGCAATAGTTTTTTTGAGATAGATGATTGGATATTAGATATTTAGATAGTGATTGGATGTGGGGCTGACAGGAGAGCTCAGAGTAAAGGATTACACAGAGTACTCTGGCTTGAGGGGAGGGGTTGATTGTAGTGCTGTTGATTGTGATGGAGGAGTTGGTAAAGTGAACACGGAGAGGGAGGGAATGTTATAAGCTCAGTTTTGGACAGATTGAGTTTGAGGTAGTTGTATGACATCCATGCTGAGATGTCAGTGAGTAGATTAGTAATATGTGAAGAGACAGAGGATGTGAACTGAGGAGTGGAGAGATAGCTTTAGGTGTCATCAGCATAAAGATGGTATTGGAAGCCATGGAAGGCTATCAACTGACCCAGGGAAGAAGTGTAGATGTAGAATAGAAGGGGCCCAAGGACAGAGCCTTGGGGGACCCCCACGGAAGGAGGAAGAGGAGAGGAGGAGGTAGAATTGTAGGCAACCCTTGATAAATGTAAAGTTATGCACTTGGGGACTAAAAACATGCATGCGCCATGCACTCTAGGGAGAGTATGTTTGGGGGAGTCAATGATGGAGAAAGATCTAGATGTTCTGGTAGATCATAGACTGAATAATAGCATGCAATGTCAAGCCGTAGTTTCTAAAGTAAGCAAAATACTTTCTAGTATTAAAAGGGGTCTAGTCTCAAGAGAGAGAGACATAATCCTGCCTCTGTACAAAGCATTAGTAAGACCTAGGGATGTCCCGATACCACTTTTTCAGGACCAAGTACAAGTACTTCCCCTCATGTACTTGCCGATGCGAATTACCGATACTTTTTTTTAAAGGGACAGGTGACTTTAAATGATCCATAGTACATATACAGTACACACGTCCAGTACACTGCAGTCTGCAGGAATAGAATTACAATTCTCCCCTGCTAACATGAATAGGTTAAATCATGATCCATAGTACATATACAGTACACACGTCCAGTACACTGCAGTCTGCAGGAATAGAATTACAATTCTCCCCTGCTAACATGAATAGGTTAAATCATGATCCATAGTACATATACAGTACACACGTCCAGTACACTGCAGTCTGCAGGAATAGAATTACAATTCTCCCCTGCTAACATGAATAGGTTAAATCATGATCCATAGTACATATACAGTACACACGTCCAGTACACTGCAGTCTGCAGGAATAGAATTACAATTCTCCCCTGCTAACATGAATGGGTTAAATGATTCATAGTACATAATATGTAGTTGTACAACAGATCATTTAACCTATTAATATTCGCAGAGGATAATTGTAAATCTATTACTGCAGCGTATTGGGAATATGTACTGTATATATGTACTACATATAGAATACACACTGCAGTAATAGAGTTACAATTCTCCCCCGCTAACATGAATGGGTTAAATGATCCATAGTACAACTACATATTATGTACTATGGATCATTTAATCCATTCAAATTAGCAGGCCATAATTGTAAATCTATTGTCTGCAGTGTGTGCTCTATATGTAATACATATAGAGCACACACTGCAGGCAATAGATTTACAATTATCTTCTGCTAATATTAATAGTTTCTACATAGGGACCCCCCTTGCCCTCACTCACTGTTCGATGATGGTGCCTCACGATGTGCCTCGCTGGTGAGGTCGTCGTCGGCGCTGTGCGGGAGAGCAGCGGCAAATCAGCGCTGGTTCGGTGGGAGGAGCTCCAGGTGGGGTCCTAATTTAGCTGGCCAGCGACTGCCCGATGGCTTGCCAGCTAAATTAGGACCCCACTTGGAGCTTCTCCCACCGGACCAGCGTTGACTCGCCGCTGCTCTCCCGAACAGCAGCCAGAAGGTAAGGAAAAAAATACATAAATAGCGCAAGCTTCTGTCAAAATGCATTTCAGTTTTGGGCACCAGTTCACAAAAAGGATGTTGTGGAACTGGAGAAAGTGCAGCGAAGGGCGACTAAACTCATTAGAGGAATGGAGGAGCTCAGCTATGAGGAAAGATTCACTGATCTGAATTTGTTCTCTCTGGAGAAGAGGCGATTAAGGGTGGACATGAACACTATGTATAAATACATAAATGGTCCATATAGTGAGCTTGGTGCCAACTTAAGGTCACTGCAAAGGACAAGAGGGCACTCTTAGCATCTGGAGGAAAAGAGGTTTAACCTTTGCATGAAGTTTAACCTTTGCATACGGAAAGGATTTTTCACAGTTAGAGCTGTGAAAATGTGGAATAGACTCCCCCAGGAGCTAGTTCTAGCTAGCTCAGTTAATTGTTTTAAAAAAATCTGGATGTATTTCTAAATGCACAGAATATTACTAGATATTGGGTTATTATAGGTATATTAAGCATCAGAGATTGTTGATCCAGAGAATATCCGATTGCCTTATGGGATCAGGAAGGAATTTTTCCACCTGTTGGAGCAAATTGAACCATCCTTTATAGGGGTTTTTTGCCTTCCTCTGGATCAACAGTGGGCAATTGAGGGCATAGCCTTCTCTTTAGGATTTTCTTCTTTTTTTTCATATCTCTATAGGTTGAACTCGATGGACATGTGTCTTTTTTTCAACCTGACTAACTATGTAACTATGTAGCAATTCTCAGAGAAACAGGGGAAAATAGACGTATACAATGAACTTTGAAAGAGGAAAGTGATGGAGAAGGTGGTCGCGGAAAAACTTTGAATGTGCTTTGTGGGGATAGAAGGAAGCCAACTCCTCCTCCCTATGCACCCACTGGGTCTGGGTGAGTGAATCCAGTGGAAGCCACCATGGGAAAAGGCAGCAGGTGAGGCAGAATCGGAATCCTGGAGCCAGGTTTCAGTAACAGCAAGTAGGTTACAGGAGTTGAAGATAAAGTGGTCATACTGTAGAAGGAGGTGATCTGGTTACAGACTGAGCGAGCATTCCAGAGGACACATGAAAAGGGACTGGATCTTGGGGAGAAGAGATATGGGAATTAGATTTCTTGGATTGTGGCTGCTGCCAGAGGAAGAAGGGTCTTCGGTGTGCTGAATAAACCTAGATTGTGGGGGGCCAGGAAATGTCCCCAGAAAGCAGGAGAAGCAGAAGTGTGAGAGAAGTGAGATAAGAGTTAGAATTACAGTAGTGCACATGCTCTAAAGTTCTGGGGGCTTTGCCAGCATGTGGGTTTAGGATAAACAGAACTTGATGGGTGCAGTAATAGGGAAAGGGCAGGAGTGAGGGTGATAAGTACCGTGTTTCCCAGAAAATAAGACACTGTCTTATATTTTTTTTTGCCCCCAAAAAAACACACTAGGTCTTATTTTCAGGGGATGTCTTTTTTTTTTAATGTGCAACAAAATGTACAACAATCCAAAGTTATCTGGTATCACTGCGCTTGTCACAGTAACTGGCGCTATAGAGGAAGTATCGGCTAATGCGGCTCTTCTCCCTCCACCGCCGCAGCCTTGCTTTCGACAGCGCTGACTTCCTTTGCCATCAGGGACGATGGTACCAGCGGTGTAGCAGTGGGGACATCAGACAGTGGACAGCACGGTAAAGTACGGTACCATTTACCAATACACATTACAGTTCAGTGCCATTACATTAAGCAGTGCCTTCAGGGGGACAGCAGTTGGTGAAGTATGGTACTGGAGTGCTCCCTGTCACTGCGCTGGCCGGAGGGAGTCCCCTGTCATCCCCTTAAAACAGTATGTCTCTGCAGGCTGATACCATCTCTCCTGCTCTTCAAGTTCCCCCTCATATGCTACCACCAAACTAGGTCTTATTTTCGGGGTAGGTCTTATGTTACAGGAATCTTGAAAAATAGTCCTAGGTCTTACTTTCGGGGTAGGTCTTTTTTTCGGGGAAACAGAGTATAGGCAGTGGGAGGGAGATTAGGGGTGAGGAAATGAGAGTTTAAAGATACAGGATACTATTGTGAGAAGGAGAGGAAGAGATAGCATGTTAAGGGAGGAGGGAAATAGAAGCAGATTGGGAGAAGGAAACCAGGATGTAGGAAAGAGATTTACTCGCAGTCGTTGAACTATCAGGAATAGTTGCTAGTGCTTTCAATTTGGTGCCTTTTTTCAAAGCGCCATTTTAAAAGTGCTGAAGTTATGTTTTTATAGTGTAGCTCCCATCACCTTTTGTGAGGTGGCTACTAGACATTTAGTCAGGCCCGGATTTCCCACAAGGCCACCGAAGCCTGGCCTCCGGGCGGCAGCGGTGACCTTGTGGGGAAGTTGCGGGCGCCGGTGTAAGGTATCCGGCGGCAACTGAAGCCTGGGGGTGGGCAGAGGCTGGAATGTGGGAAGAGTTTCTCTAGGCATCCAGTATGGAGGAGGCCTGTGTTGTTTGCCAGAGGAGAACCAGAGAAGCTGATGTCTGCTGGAGGTGCCTGGAACATAGAGGACCTCTGGAGCATGGCTGGTGACGCTGGCTGGATCTAATCAGGCACTTTAGAGGTCTGCCCTCGGGGGCCTCCAGAGGTCAGCCTAGAGGAGCGATCGGCCGCCGTGTACAGAGCCGCATCTGTAGCGGCTCTGTACTCTGTAAGTGGCGGCGGAGGGAGTCACTGCACCGGCGGGCGTAAAATTCTATTAGCGGGGCCAGTGACGGGCCCCCTGACGGCCGCGGGCAGCGGCCGTTTTTAAAGGCAGCACAGAGGCCCGGGGGGCAATTGCCACCCTGCCCCCCGGCCCAGTCCGCCCCTGCTGGGTGTCTAGTATCCCTATACCCTCTCTCCCCAGAAGGAACATGTTAATAAAAGTTATTCAGCATAGCATCTTTGCAGTGGATACCAGCTTTGTAGGCACTAGAAGAAGGGTGGTTAAATGCCAATGGGGCAGCTGAAGATCAAATACCCTAGACAGATTAGTGATAACCGGTTATTCCAGTGGCTCCTTAGGAGGCATGCGTAGTTCGGATTTTCGGACAGGAGACGAGGAGGTAAGTCTACCTCCTTTACCACAAGGTAAGTCTATGGACGCGTGCACTTGCATGCAGACACTGTGGGACAGGAAGTGCCAGCAAGGACAGAGGAGTCAGCGCTGGATCGGACACCCGCCAGACCGCTGGAGGGATAGATGAAAACATCAGGAAAGAAGAAGAAGGGGAGGGAAATAGGGAAAAAAATTTAATGTCATTTTAACCACTTCTGGGGCGCAGTACGTCTGGCCCGCAGAAGTGGTCAAAACAAGAACACGGCTGTGTAACTTACAAGCGATCTGGTGTCTGTACAGCCGCTGGATCGATTGTACCGTGTGGTGCCCCCCCCGCAGCGGCCACTGTAGGCTACCCTGGGCACCGCTATCCCTGTGCGGTGCCCGGGAGCGGCTCGGTGGGTCTCCCCGCAATGATTGGAGAGAGAGATTCAGCAGCTTCCAGCCGCTGATATCTCCTCCGATCACTAGACCCTGAAGTGGTGTGTATTACACTGTACACAGTCTCCGGCTCTTAGAGCCAGGACAAGAAGCTTGGAAAGTAGATCTCGGCTTCCTCAGCTTCTTTGGGGTCCCTAGGTGACATTAGGGGTCTAAAGGACCCCTGATGCCTCCATAAAGAGGACCTGTCACACCCTATCTGCTATTACACAGGGTGCATGTTAAATAATTATTTGTAGCCTAATGTTGTAAAAAGTACTGTTGCAGCAATGCAGAATGGCACCCTCTGTAGAGGACTACAAATCCCAGCAGTACTTTATACAGAAATGCTATTGTTACATAAAGTATTGCTGGGATGTGTAGTCCTCTATAGCCTGTGCCATTCTGCATTGCTGTAAATATTAGGAATGCACCATATACCGTCCGCCAAAACATATCGGGCGAAAATGACACTTTTGGCTAAATGCCAAAAGTGCAATTTTTCTGCCGATACAGCAACGCATCCCTGCTTTCTTTCCTCCCCGCTGGGCGCTGCTCTGTGTCCCAGCGGGGAGGAGGGAAAGTAAAAGCCGGCCGAGCGCTGTGTTTGTGGTTTTTTTTTTTAAGGGGGGGAGGGGCGCAAAAAAAATCTTGCACCAGGGCCCTTTGTTCCTTAGGTCCGCCACTGGTTACCACTAGCAGTTCCCAAGCTGTTAAGTCAGCAGAGACACCAGTATTGCTTGGCAGTGGGGACCCTAAAGAGTTGCCGAAGTTAGCCCATTTGCAGAGGGTTATTCAAAAGAAAGTTGCTCAGGAGTATGACCTGCAGTACTAGGGTTGCCACCTGTCCAGGATTCACCCGGACAGTCCGGGTTTTGAATGCTGTGTCCGGGTTTCATGGCAGCTGAGACCTGGACACAAGATGTCAGGCAGACAGGGGCAACCAAAATGAAGATCGGGGCTACTGGCCCTCCACTGAGAATAGTCTCTCTCAACTGTGATATTTACATATGAATAAACCACAACTCATCCTCCCCCAAAAAATGTCCACGTGTCGCTAGAGTGTTCGGGTTTCACTTGAAGAAAAGGTGGCAACCCTATGCAGTACCCCTATGTACCAAAATGGCTATTGACTGAGGTAGAAGAAAGAAGGAAGGTTTGGCAGACTGAAGCTGTAAAGGACTTTCTTGGAGTACCAGAATCCCACAGTGTATGCTTACCTGGGGATATGGGAGGCACATCTATAAGAACAGAGTGGTAATAAAGAGACCAGGAGTTAACGGCCCTGTTTACTATATCACCTCCGTAGACAGAGGTGGTCAAGCTGTCACGTGGCCAGAGCCAAGGTTTTATCGGTAGGAGACAGAACAATGGCTGTGTTTGCAACTGTTGGAAGATGTGTGCCCAGGGGCAAGGACTCTCTTCAAAGATCACCCCTGTGAGGATATCTAAGTTTTTTTTTTTTTTTTTAAGTTTTACTCAGCAAAAGGTGTATCTGTGAAATATTTCATAAAGAAAAAAAAGTGGGGAATTAACTATTAATTTATAGATCTCCGCTTCTCATTCATGTGTTTGAAATTGAACAAGATTGTGCCCAGGACTCTTTTTCAGATCACTCCTGTGACTGGTGGCTACTACTTTCACCCATCTAGGAAAGGCGGATGATGCGTCAATGTCGTAGATGCAGGATGAAGAGGATCGATAAGTAATTTAAATAATGATTGCTTTGCCACTTTCAAGCAAATATGTACCTGGAAGGAAGGATTGTTTCTCTCTCTCCAATGCTTTTTCCAAGAACTGGCAATTTATTTTATCTTTTGGAAGTAGGGACTCTATACCAAAATCGCTTCCAAAATTACTTCCCAGCAGTCCTTAAAGTTAGAGGTGTATTAATTATACTAATACGTGGGGGACCCTATACTACTGGCCAAAAACAAGAAGAACCATTTTTGTTTCTTTTTTGTGTTTTCTTTTTGTTTGTTGTTCCTAATTTTTTTTTTTTTTGGGGGGGGGGGGAACAATGGAAAATGTGTAAGAGGTAGATAGATTAGGATCGTAGTATAGATATTCTGATTTGCTGTTTCGTCTGAGGCAGAGAGTATATAGTTCTTCAGGACTACGTGTCAAGATGGTTCCGGTGGGGACTACAACAGACTTCTTGATTTCTAAACTTTGTGTCAAGAGGATATTCTGACTGGAATATAGATCATCACCTGTACATACAGTATTTCTTTATAGTTAGGAATGGACTTCTTAAGATACCATTGATTACAGTGAGAGCAAATTTTCACTCTCTAGTGAGTGAGGCTCTGGCCCCATGCACATGTAGGGTGTAATTTAGAGTTTAGCTGTGTATTTATTTATACTTTGATGTATACCCATAGTAAATAGATACTAAGTATAAGGTAATGTCACTGTGATGCATATATGCCGCTGCTCCTTTTCTTCTCGTTACAGGGGCGACGTGATGACCTGATCAGCTGCTGTAGGATTTAAGCGATAGTAAAGTAAGGCCTGGAGCTATGGATAGCAGAGGAATGAGTGGAAGGCCTGCATGACAAGGCTGTGAAGGGGAACGAGGATAGGAAAGGGATAAGGAGAGATAGGAAAAGGTTGTAGATGGGTCACTTACGGGATTGGATGAAGGGGACATCCAGGAGGGGCTTCAGGAAGTTTTGTCAGGAAGGAGGAGTCCGGAAGTTCAGTTGGGAGTCCGGCAACAAGGAAGAACTTCTGGAGAGGTATTGTTCCCTGCTTCTGCTGTCTTTTCCCCAGCCATGTGCGATCTGGAGCGGCTGGTATCCCAGCTTAGGGAGGCTGCTGCTTCACAGAGGGCCGACTGGGTTCAGGCTCAGATGTCGGCAGCCCTCGGGGGGGTTATTCCTCCCCCCCATGTGCTTAGCATGTCGGGACGTGCTCGGCGGTCACGGCCGCTGGAGCGCCTCAGTCCAGAATTAACCCCTTGGGCTCAGCGCCACAGAGGGAGCCCCAGTAGGGACCCTTCGCGGCCGCCAGTGAAGCAGCTGTCTGCTTCGTCTGGCGGGAGGAATCCCCGTCAGAGGCAGAGCCAGCCGGAGGGGGTCCCGCGAGAGTTCCCCCTCCTGGCAGCATGGGACCATCGTGGCAGCGGCAGCGGCCCAGCATGAAACGCCGCTGAAGGTGGAAAGGATGTGTCCTTTCCTAAATAGATACCCTGATCGGCGGGCAGCGGGGTTTTTAGAAGGGGGTTCACGGAAGGGTTTTTATTCCTTGTTCATTGACTACTGTTCCTCCAGTGGCTAGGAATTTGCGTTCGGCTCTTTGGTATCCTTCGGTGGTTTCGGAGAAACTGCGGAAGGTGGTGGCCTTGGGCAGAATGGTTGGCCCTTTTGCTTCCCTACCTCTTCCTGACTTGGTGGTGTCGCCTTTGGGTGTTGTCCCCAAGAAGGAACCGGGGAAGTTTTGTTTGATTGATCACCTTTCCTACCCGCTGGGGTGCTCCGTTAATGCAGCTATTCTTGTGCGTTTTTTGAAATGTTCAGTAGTTTTCTGGAATGGGTGGTTCGGGAGGTCGCGGGGATAGAGTCCATTATTCACTATTTGGGCGATTTTTTGTGTGTGGGGCCGCCGGGGTCCAGGGTCTGTGGCTTGCTTCTGGCTACTTTGCAACACGTGGCAGAACGCTTTGGGGTCCCCCTGGTGGCTGAGAAGACGGAGGGGCCGGCGACGGCCATGAGTTTCTTGGGGATCTTGATCGACACGGTAGAGATGGAGTGTCGGTTGCCGCAGGACAAACTGGAGGCCCTGCAGGCTGCGGTGGCGGATGCCTGCCGCCGGCAAAAGATTCAGCTGCGCACTCTTCAATTGCTGCTGGGGAAGTTGAACTTCGCCTGTCGCATCATTCCTATGGGTCGGGTGTTTTGCCGGCGGCTGGCGGCGGCAACCTCGGGGGTGCGTTTGCCTAGCCATTTTATTCGCCAGACGCGGGAACATCGGGCGGATTTGCGGGTTTGGCTGTTGTTCCTGGATTCCTACAACGGCCGCTCGTTGTGGATGGATGGCCCCCATCGGGAATGGTGAGTTGGAACTGTTTACAGACGCCGCCAGGTTGGCGGGAGACGGGGCGTATTTTCAGGGCTGCCGGAGTGCGGAGCGTTGGCCCGACTTTTGGGGGGAGGCGGGTTTTCTTGGGAACCTGGTTCTTCTGGAACTTTACCAGATTGTTTTGGCGGTGGAGCTTTGGGGCTCTAGGCGAGTTCGTTTTCACTGTGACAATCTGGGGGTGGTGATGGCCATCAATAATGTCTCGGCGTCGTTGCCTCCGGTGATGCGCTTATTGTGTCATTTGGTGTTGGCTTGCTTGTGTCTGAACATCTTTGTGTATGCTGTTCACATTCCGGGTTCCGTTAATCAGTTGGCGGATGCTTTGTCTCGCTTTCAGTGGGAAGAGTTTCAGCAGTTGGGGACAAGGGGTGCATTGTCCCCAGAGCCTGTGGGGGATTGCCTCGGAGTCATCGCAGTGTTGATCCGCGAGTCGTTGGTTGTGGCCACTTGGGCGGCCTACTCGAAGGTTTGGGAGGACTGGTATGCTCTGCAGGAGCACGTCGGCGTTCCCCGGTCGGATGGGGAACATGTATCCTTGGTTCTGTTCTGGATTAGTTGTGGTTTTGTGGACGGGGTGTCAGTGTCGGGGTTGGATCGGCGTTTGGCGGGTTTGGCGTTTTTATTTAAATTGATGGGTTTGCCAGATCATACTAAGCAGTTTCTGGTTCGTCAGGCAGTGAAAGGCTATCGTAAGGGGCCTAGGCGGGTTGATGCCTGGCGACCGGTGTCCTTTTCCCAGTTGCTGTTGCTCAGGGACCGGTTGGCATTGGCGTGTGTGTCGGCTTACAAGGTGGTTTTGTTCCGGGCGGCCTTTTTGATTTCCTTTTTTGGGGCCTTACGGATTGGCGAAGTGGTGAGCCCTGCACGGCGGCACAGAGGTTTGCAGATGGGGGATGTGTGCTTGGGGGAACAGATGGTGATGCGGATTGGGCAGTGGGAATCTAGTAGATATCGCCTGTATGTCAGGCCACATTTGGTGTGATTGCTTGTTGTGTTTTAAATTTCGGGTGTTCTGTTTGTTTGGGGCTGTTAGTGCGGGGTTTGTATTTTCTCTGTTTTCTGCTTGTGTTTTTCAGGTGGACGTCACTGCCTCATATGAATTGTGGGGCACTCCTATGTGGTTTGGGGCGCTCGGAGGGCCGAGATTCGGCCCAATGGCAGGCAGTTGGGTTTTTCCCATGAGGAGGCCACGGTTCGGTGGCTTGGTGTGCCCGGGTTGCAGTGGAGTCGGGTGGTGCCGTAGGTTCATAGTTTTTCCCGCTTGGATAGGCCTCCTGATGTGTTGCTGCTGCATGCAGGGGGTAATGACCTTGGTGGCCGACCAATGCGTGAGTTAATCAGGGACATTAAGTTTGATGTTTTGAGATTGCTCTCTTCCTTCCCGGGGATGGTTGTTGTGTGGTCAGACGTGGTGGCCAGGACGTTGTGGAGGCTGGCTCGTTCGGTGGACCGGCTGAACCGGGCTCGCATTAAGGCCCTGTTCAAACGACGTCCGTTTTCTGTGCTGACCTGATCCATACGCTCCTGCACTAAAAATGCATCCCAATGTATCCCTATGTGTTTTATGGGCTACAGTTCTCACGTGCGCAGTCCGTTCAGGTTACGACAGAAAAAATACTGCATGTCACATTTTGTACGGGCAGGAAACGGTCTTGAAATGCAAAACGCGTCAAAAACGCACTGCACTGCAGCTAACATACTGACAGCCCCACTCCAGCAAAAAATATTTTTTTTCTGGAACGCATCAAAAACGCAGCCAAAACGCACTGCATCAGTAGCACCGCGTCTGCAGATCCGGACCTGATATCATGTGAACAGGCCCTAAGGTGAACAAGGAGGTTTGTGCGGTTTGTGTCCCGTAATGGGGGTGTGGTGGTGCACCATTTGGAGTTGGAGGTGGACACTTGGCAGTATTTGCGGAGGGATGGTGTACATCTCAATGCAGTGGGCACGGACATGTGGTGCTTAGGTTTACAGGATGGGCTGCAGCGGGCTGTTCGATTGTGGAGGGGCGCAAATGCGTGAGGTGTCTCGCTTTTGCGCTGTGGCGGTTTGGATCCTTGGAGGCAGTTGTCAGTGGTCACATATCTGGATGGGGGACCCATCCGTGCTATGGGTGTCCTTCAGTAGTCGTAAGGTCAGATGGGTATGACCAGTTAATATGGACCAACGTGGGTCTCCGGGCAATTTAGTTACGTCCCCGAGGCGGTGTATGGCGGCTGGGGGCATTCAGTTACAATAAAGGTGCCCGCAGATACTGGTCCGTTTTTAGAGTACGATTGCCTTCAAGGACCTTGAAACCAAACAAGTTGATACAGTATGGTTATGGTTTTTGTTGATGTTGTTATTTATAATGTTATTTATAAGGATTTATAATAAAAGGCTGCTGTGGCTATTTAAACTCCCGCTGTTGTGTGGCGTATTTATTGGTAACAGTGGAGGGGGGTTTGAAGTGATGAGGGTACTGGGGAAGGGACCTCTGAGCTACCTGAGTCAAGTAAGGCCTGGAGCTATGGATAGCAGAGGAATGAGCGGAAGGCCTGCATGACAAGACTGTGAAGGGGAACGAGGATAGGAAAGGGTTAAGGAGAGATAGGAAAAGGTTATAGATGGGTCACTTACGGGATTGGATGAAGGGGTCGTCCAGGAGGGGCTTCAGGAAGTTTAGTCAGGAAGGAGGAGTCCGGAAGTTCAGTTGGGAGTCCGGCAACAGAGGAAGAACTTCCCGCCCTCCTGCCACTGTGAGGTGGTCTGTGTTTCGGGGTATTTGTCACAGCTCTGGCTTGCGGTTTGGATCCTTGGAGGCAGTTGTCAGTGGTTACATATCTGGACGGGGGACCCATCCGTGGTATGGGTGTCCTTCAGTAGTCGTACGGTCAGATGGGTATGACCGGTTAATAGGGACCAACGTGAGTCTGCGGGCAATTTAGTTAGGTCCCTGAGGCGGTGTATGGCGCCTGCGGGCATTCAGTTACAAGAAAGGTGCCTGCAGATACTGGCCCGTTTTTAGAATACGATTGGCTTCAAGGACCTTGAAACCAAACAAGTTGATACAGTATGGTTATGGTTTTTGTTGATGTTGTTATTTATAATGTTATGTATAAGGATTTATAATAAAAGGCTGCTGTGGCCATTTAAACTCCTGCTGTTGTGTGGCGTATTTATTGGTAACAGGGGAGGGGGGTTTGAAGTGATGAGGGTACTGGGAAAGGGACCTCTGAGCTACCTGAGTCATGTGTAGTAATTTGTTTATGGCATAGGAATGTATTCTATAAGAATAGGATAAGTATTTTTGAAATTAGTCAGATAGAAGTAGGGCTCTACTTTTATGATAACTGTGGTAGTGATTTATTGTCAGAGTGTCTGTCACAAGATGGCTCATGGGCCAGGGACAGCCTCTAGTCTATTACTGTACAGTTATTGATGTAACGTGGTGTGTAATATTTTGCTAAAATTGCACTTGAGTATACTATGTTAAAAAGTTTAACCCTTCCCTTGTTTCCCCTTTCCCGTCCAATTTTTGCTTTATACATCCACTCTTAGGATGAGAGTTTGTTTTTCTGCAAATGCTCCAGACTCTGAGGACGTAGACTTCAAAGGTGGGGGCAAGTGTAGCCCCATCACCTTTTGTGAGGTGGCTACTAGACATTTAGTGATTGCCAGGGCTGTATTCACCCTGGCTGGATTATAGTGGCATTTATGTGGTTAATTCCAGGTGTCTAGCATTGACTGTATCCCCCTGGGTGGAGTGTGACTCTGCTATATTGTGGGACAGCCAATGAGAGGTACTGTGAGTGTATGCACAGTACAGCAGCCAATCACTGGGTGTCAGGGTTCCACTCTTACTTAACTGGCTTGCAGCATTCCGGCTTGGATGCCATTTTACCCACCTGTGATTCCTCGTTTATTTGAGCAGACTCTGTAACGTTGCTCACTACTCCCAGGCTCCACATTATGGCCAAACAGGAGAGCATCATCTGAGAGAGCCAGATGGGAGTTTCTTGTCTCTAAGTCATGATGTCACCCCGCTCACTATATAAACCACTCTGTCCAGTCTGACCTTGCCCTTGCATGGTCTTACCTGCTAGTGAATTCCTGCTGCTCTAAATATTCTAATTCTGTGTATGACTCGATCCTGGCTGACGTTCACCTCTGGTTCCTGCTCCTGGCTTGTTCCTGACAATGCTGATTTGCTGGTTCCTGTTCTTGACTTGTTTCTGACAACGCTGACCTCCATGTTCCTGACCTGGCTTGTACGACTAACCACTCCGGCTCCTGACCTTGGCTTGTTCCTGTTTATGATTTTTGCTTGCTCCTGTGGACACTTTTCTCAATAAATATTTTGAACTAGCACCTTACGCTTGTCTGGTTTTCAATGTGCTCTGACACTGGCATCCTCCATTGACTGTATCCCCCTGGGTGGAGTGTGACTCTGCTATATTGTGGGACAGCCAATGAGAGGTACTGTGAGTGTATGTACAGTACAGCAGCCAATCACTGGGTACCTCTCAACCAGTGGTGCATGCTGGGATAGGGTACATATACTGGAGGGAATTGCCATGTGCTAAGACTAGTCGGGACCAGCAATAGAATAAGGCTGTGTGCTTTCCAGCAACCCCCCACGCTAGGCCTGGGGGTGGGCAGAGGCTGGAGTGCGGGCAAAGTTTCCCTAGGCCTCCAGTATGGAGGAGGCCTGTATTGTTTGCCAGAGGAGGAGAACCAGAGAAGCTGATATCTGCTAGAGGTGCCCGGAACATAGAGGACCTCTGGAGCATGGCTGGTGTCTCTCCTGCTGAGGATTTATGCTCATCCCTGTTCATCTGTTACTCCAATCACTATTCACTGTACCACAAGTGGATCTACACTGAGATGCTTAAAAGGTCTGGTGAGTCTGGAGTCTAAGGCTGGGCACACACCTTACAACCATCGCAAGACTTCTGTCTTGCGATGGTTGTAAGGTACTTAAAAAAACGTACGATCTGCCTATGTTGCATAGGCAGATCGTACTTGCGATGATCGCAAGCCACGCCCCCTGAGGGGCGGGCTTCCGATGACCGCAATGCCGAACGGGCAGTGTGCGCTTGCGCACACCGGCCCGTATGGCTGTTATCGTACGGACATGCCACAAACCCGCCGAACATCGTACATGCTCGGCGGGTTTTCAAACATGTCCGTAAGTTTAAAGTTGTGCGACCTTACAGTAGTAGAGGTCGCACGGCTTCCACACACCTTACGATAATCGTACGATCGTGGGATTTCCCGCGATTATCTTACGATAATCGTAAGGTGTGTAGGGACCCTTAGTCTGTTACACCCTTGGTGTCTAGTACCCCTATACCCTCTCTCCCCAGTAATAAGATGTTAATAAAAGTTATTCAGTATTGCATCTTTGGCGTGGATACCATCTTTGTGGGCACTAGAAGAAGGGCGGCTATATGCTAATGGGGCAGCTAAAGATCAAATCCCCTAGACAGACTAGTGATGACCCGATTATTCCAGTGGCTCATTAGGGGGGTGAGCGCTACCATAAGACCCCCCTGACTGTACCTTCCCCCATAGGAGATTCTAAACTTATACTGAGATGGGGTGGGGGCTGGATTGCCAATTATTCTATTGGGAGTTAATAAGAAACATGCAGTCCGTTGTCGATCCTATACCCTAAACAGAAGTTGATCGCTAGAACATGTTGGAAAACCCTCAACCGAATATTGCTTGCAGACAATCAGTTGCAAGCACCGTTCAGATATTCTGTCAGCTGGCCACTGTCAGAATACAGTGTGCACAGTGGGAGATTCGTTCATCCACGCTGTTTAGTGTGGATCGAGGAATCTGTCATATTTTTTTCATTCAGCCCATAGGCTAAACGAAAAAATATATAACCCTGTGTACCCAGTATGGCAGTGCATGACAATGCCATGGTGTAATTTGGCAACATAGTCATGTGAATAGTTTTACAGGGACGAAGTTGGCTGTTCAGTTTTTTCTGGGTTTTCCGGATTGTAACTTGGATCTGGGATTTCTAAGAGTTCTGGACGGGATGACATCTCTGGTCCTGGGGCCAGGTGTTCCCAATGACCAGTCTAGGATGATTAGGTGGTCAGAGAACAGTCTTTTTAGGAGTCTGGATCTGGATGGGGAGTAGTGGGTGTGCAGGAAGCACACGGCCACAGGCAAACTCTGGTGCGTGCTGGCAGCACATGTGGAACAGCCGGTGGAGGCTGGGAGAGATCGAGCGGGTCGGTGGCACCCAAGGGACCTGTTGGACAGACTGAGAGAGAGTCAGTGACCCATGAGTGGTACGCAGTGGCAAGAATCACACAGGTGTGTGGTTGGATGCTTGGAGCTGAGGATAGCTACTGAGCGACACGAAGGACTGTATTTGTGGAGAAATATGGTAAAGTCCTGAGACTAAGACACTGGGTGGGATTTATCAAAACCGGAGCAGACAAAATCTGGAGCAGCTGTGCATGGCAACCAATCAGCTTCTCTCTTTAGTTTGTTCAGGTAAGATTTGAAAATGAAGGAGAAGCTGATTGGTTGCCATGGGCAACTGCTCCAGATTTTGTCTTCTCCAGTTTTGATAAATTCCCTTCTGGGAGTGTACTGGACAATCTGATGTCGGTGAGACAGTAACATGTTGCTTTTGATGAACGTCAAGTGAACTGTCATGTTTCTTTATGCTGAAGAAATGCTGATTATGTGAAGTACATGTATTGTTGGCTTTTGTGAGAATAAAGACTGTCCTTGTTTATGTTAAAATGGCTTCGAGATTGGTCATTAAGTGCTCACCATTGTGCTAAATTCCCCAAACATCACACCAGTTTAAGGGGTTCATTTAAAAATCAGCAGTATAGGTACACCGCCATCAGGGCCTATACCTACGGACAAGGGAAAGTTTTGCTTTTAGTTTGGAGCCGAGTGCGAGGCTGGGTGATGAGTGTATGGGAGGAGGGGGGAGGAGCAGGAAGTGCTGTGTGTCAGGCGGGAGTGGACTGACTATTCCCGAAGCCAGGTCAGGGCTTGTGGCCTCCCCTCCCACCCTCCCATATTTCACATCCCGCCCTGAAGCCGCATCTGCTGCCTGCTTCCCCCCCAGAGGTGCCCAAAGACCTGCGGCCAGGAGGGGCTCCATGGCCTTCCCCCCATACCTGACAATCAGGATCATGCAGGGAACGCTACAGCCCAATCCTGCTGCTGCTGCCTAGCAAGGAAACTCAGCTTAACCCCAGAGGCGGAGAGCAGGGCAGCCAAGGAGAAAGGAGAATGGGGGAATCCAGCTAGATGGGTCCCAGACTCCATGCTCCACCTGCAGAGGTGACTGTGACAGTGGTGAAGCAGGAGGCTGGAGGTCAGCATCAAGGATATGCCCTGGCTGTGCTGTCCTGACCTACCACTTCCCTCCCAGGTACACATAGCTGCAAGGATTATTCTATGGAACACCCATGTGCTTTGGTTCTAGTCTGGGGTCTGCCGTGCATTGGTTCTGGTCTGCCGTGCTTTGGTTCTCGTCTGGGGTCTGCCTTGCATTGGTTCTGGTCTGCCGTGCTTTGGTACTGGTCTGTCGTGCATTGGTTCTGGTCTGTGGTCTCTTGTGCATTGGTTCTGGTCTGCTGTCTGCCGTGCTTTGGTTCTGGCATGCAGTCTGTTGTGCATTGGTCCTGGTCTGCAGTCTGCCATGCTTTGGTTCTGGTCTGCAGTCTGCCATGCATTGGTTCTGGTCTGAGGTCTGCCATGTTTTGTCCTGGTCTGAGGTCTGCTGTGCATTGCTTCTGGTCTGAGATCTGCCATGCTTTTGTCCTGGTCTGAGGTCTGCCGTGCATTGGTTCTGATCTGAGGTCTGCCGTGCATTGGTAATGGTCTGAGGTCTACCGTGCATTGGTTCTGGTCTGCGATCTGCCATGCTTTGGTTCTGGTCTGCGATCTGCCATTCTTTGGTTCTGGTCTGTGGTCTGCCATGCTTTGGTTCTGGTCTGAGGTCTGCTGTGTATTGGTTCCGGTCTGCAGTGTATTGGTTTTGGACCGAGGTTACCCAGTGCTGGATTTCCTGCTAGGCAACATAGCATAGGCATTAGAGGGAAACCATAGATTTTTTTTGACAGTACTCCTGGCCTGACCGGGGCTACCCGACCTCAGCAAAGACAGAGGGGGGACTGGAAGCGCGTCAAATTTATCTGCCTACAGGCTCCTGAGGAGTAAATCCGGCCTTGACCACCATACAAACAAAAAAACAATACAAGTTTGTAACGGGCTTTTGTGTGCTTTACATCGCTGGCTGGCCAGAGTCCAACGCTAGTGGAGCGTAATATAAATAATTGGGTGTATTAAAAGAAAAAAAGCACAGAGGAAAGCCTGGTTAAATTAACTGTCAGAGTCACATGACCGATTATTCTCCAATCGCATAGCTTTCTATTCTTTATTAAATAGAGAAAACTGCATGGGGCACCGCAGGCTCCACACCAAGGCCCACATTTTATGAATAGGCTGTAAAAAGAGGGCAATTGTATGCGTAACCCTGCAGAGTATAACAGAGATATAGAGTATAACTGTTATAAATTAGCCCCTAAGTCAGAGCAAGCATGCAGATTAGGAGTTCTGACGACTCTGACTTTCAAATCTGCATGCTTGGTCTGGGTCATTTTCTTACAAAGTTTAATAGCTATAAACAGCTAGGCAACTAGCATTTTTTGAAGGAGGTTAGCAATTGCAGCCCCATATTGTGTGAATCCTTCCCAGCTGCAGCATGGCTCAGTGCTGTCAGCAGATAGTGGGCATTAGCCCACAATATGCTTGCTATGGGTCCAAGGAACACATTAGTAAATATACTGTACGCCTTTTAAATGAATGGCACTGAGTTTGCTTCAGCACTATGTTTTATTATTACAGCTGCCATTTTTTTAAATGCAATACTTGTTTTCACCATTCCCTGCATCTGCTTTGCAGCCACCTCCTATCCACAAGTACCTGAACAAGGACATTCATAGCAGGATCACTAGGTATTGAGCAGCACAAATTGTTACATTTTCGAGTTCAACCTAGAGAGATAAGAGGAGAAAAAACAAACAAAACAGAACGCTATGCCAACAGTGACCCACTGTTGATCCAGAGGAAGGCAAAAAAGCCCCTATTAGGCACAGATCAATTTGCTCCAACTGGTGGAAAAGATTCCTTCCTGATCCCATAAGGCAAGAGCTCAATATCCAGTAATATTCTGTGCATTTAGCTGTGCACATTGCTGGACAAGCATAAAAAAAGCTTTAATTTCTATGTTACAGCAACTGGAATAACTGTGCCTGCATAAAAGTGTGCTCCTGGTGGCAACAGATGTTTAGGAGATTTTTGGAATCTTGGCAGGAACTAAAAATTTTTTATCTTTCAAAGTATTTTATTAATTTTGCAAAAAATAGGGGAACACAAAGGAGTTACGCTTGAACAATGTATGTATATACCAATCTCCAGGGTTTCAAATAATTGCTCAAAAACGAATAATCCCCTAATACAGAAATCCCTTGAATGGTGCTGGTTCAGTAAGCAGGTAAGACATAAATAATGAATTTAAATATTTAATCGTAGAAAAATAACATGTATGAACACCCATAACAAAACACGACATTTAAAAACAATTAAAAGACTTCCATTGGATACACCCTATGTTGTTATAACAATGATTATCTGCAAGCCACCTGTGTGGCGAGAAGTCATAAATGCAGATACAATGGCTGTATTTCAAAGAGGGATACAGTGTATCAGAGTTTACTCACATACGTTGTGGCTCAGAGAGCTCAGGGAGGGACAGTCCTGCTTGGATCCCACAATATTGTATGAGTAAAGTGCTTAAAGAAGCATATCAAGTTGTGGCAGTCGGGTTCCAGAGAATATATCTCCCTCATGGGGCCAGAAGCTGTATGTGCCCTTCTCCCTCCACCTTCTGAGAACTCTCACTGGCCCGTGGAATTCAATTTTCAAATTAGAAGGTATCCAGAGGTCGTTTTCATATGTGTGCAGTCAAGAGAAAAAAAAAGGAAGTGATGGAATCTCCACGGTGTTGTATCCCGGACGCGGTTTGGATCCGAAAGCTGTGTGTAATCCACGGGCAGCTGCCCACTCGCTTCCCTCGGTCTGCTGGATTTAAGTAAGCCATGATGCTGTTTGACCAAGACCGTATCCAGACCGGCTGTGCTCCGTCACCTCAATTCAAAAGCCGGCAAGATGTTTGCTCTTACCCAGCAAGATGGAAGGTGAACCTCACTGAGAAATTATTTCAATGAATCGGATGAAACTGGGGTGTTATCCTGATAGAGTTTAGTGAAAAACAAGTAAAACTCCTGAAGAACAGTTGCTGGATGTAATGAGTATGCGCCAGAGGTACATCGAATTTTAGGGAAGTATAAACTCTAGGTTTAAGGGATAGTTTAGTAGCTAAGAGGGTACCAATTTTGTCTTTATGGACATAATATTTGTTATCTGACCACCAAAGACTTTTTTCTGCTTTAGTAGTTAGTAACAAATGAAATTCTAATCTAGTTTTATCCAGGGATTTTAAGAGATCTAATGACAGAGTCTGCTTATGAGCCCGAGATCCAGTTAATTTATGCGTCTGGTTGCCCTCTTCTTTATTCTGGTAGCCAATTCCATTAGTCGGCCTCGAATTGTCGCCTTATGGGCCGCCCATACAATAGTAGGGGACATATCAGGTGTGGCATTAATAACAAAATAGGATTCCAAGTGTGATTGGACCTCGCCCTGTACTACCGCCTACCCCAATTCGTTCAAGCGCCAGCAAAAAGGTTTAGCAGCTAGTGTAGTGAGTCCCATCAACACCAAAGAGTGATCTGACCATGCCGTCTCCCTAATGGTGGAGGAGGCAACCAGAGCCACAAAAGAAGCGGAGACAAAGAAGTGACCTATCCTAGCATAACTATGATGTGCTGAGGAAAAGTGCGTGTAGTCTTTCACCGCAGGGTTCATTTCCCTCCATATGTCTATTAGAGAATGAGAATACAGCAGTTTTGCAAGGTGCGTACCAGCTTTCTGGGGACGTCTAGGTCTATATACTCCAGTATAAGTCCTATCCAAACTACTATCCAGGGCAAGATTAGAATCTCCTGCACAGATCACTGCGCCTTCAAAATGAGGTAGTAAGGTTTTTAGCATAGAAGTGAAAAACTGAACCTGGGCCGAGTTGGGGGCATAATAGGACAAGAGTGTAACTAAGGTGTAATTTAAATGCCCTTTCAATAATAAATATCGCCCCTCGGGATCTCCTATCTCCAGCAACGAGCGAAATGAAACCTTTTTAGCAAAGCAAATGGCAACCCCTCTAGTCTTGTCGGAGGCATTGCTCAGAAAAAACTGAGGATAGTATTTGTTAAGAAAGGCAGGTTGATAAGAAATCAGGAAGTGAGTTTCCTGAAGGAAGAGAAGGTCCACTCGCTGAGAGTGGTAATATTGAAATGCCATTTTTCTCTTCGATGGAGAGTTTAGACAGCGAACATTGTGGGAAGCAAATATCAATGGTCTATGTGTAGTCATCAAGACCCCAGTTTAAGGTCAAAGCACGAAATAAGGCAGCACAGATATAACTCACCACTCCCCAAGATGAGCAGGTTTCCAGATGTTGGACCATAGAGGAATATAGGGTGGACCACCCCTGCGGACTCAAAGAATAAACTAAGGAAGAAGAAAGAAGGAAGAAAAGGAAAAAGGAACCAACAAAACAATACAAAAGGAAAAAAAAATACAAAGCAACAAAAAAAATTCAAACAAACAATTATCCCCTTTAGGCTTATCGGAAAAAAATCCCGACCCTTGTACCTCAGCGTCCCCCCCTAGGAAGGTGCATGCTGGGGTTCATTGCCTATAGAGGGGATATGTGATGGCCTTTCCAAAGACCAACCCAGGAGAGAAAGCTGCTCATTAGTATATTTAAAAAAAAGAAAAAAGAGGATAAGAAAGCAGAAGAAAGGAAGAGAGAGAGAGAGAGAAGAAGGGAGAAGATCGGGAGAGAGAAAGAGAGAGATATGGAAAAAAAACCCTAACACTACCCCCCTTCTCACTAATACTGCTAATACGTCCCCTTATTGTGTCTTTCTATGTGTTCTTCAGTGCACTACTCAATTTTTAATCCCCACCCCATTTCAAACATCAGTTATTATTATTAATGGTATTATTATTATTATTGTCAATTATCACCATCATTTTTGAAATCACACAAATATTCATCCCAAAACTATATTTCTCACATCCATTGGGACAGTTCCCACATATTTACATTTTCTCTAGTGCACAGAAAGCCTCCCTAGCAAACCCGGAATCCACCTTGCCTTCTTATCCTTCTATTAACAATTTCCTCTTATATGCTCAAACCTTGTGTAAACCTTGATGGACCCTCTACCCCCCCCCCCCCCCCCCCTCACCCTCCTGTTCAAGCT
>NW_017308047.1:278394-281801 GCF_000935625.1 Nanorana parkeri
CCAAAAAATAACTTCAATAATTGAATTCTCTTACACCCTCAAACATTAATCCCCCTAGTTCTTCACTTAACAATTGTACCAACTGTAATTTAATTTTTTCTTTATATTTATTACCCCATAGCATAGTCCATAGTGCAAATATTTTGTGTCTCTAAGACTACCAAATTACTAATCATAAATCCATTCCCTTTCCAATGCCAGTGTTATATAATCTTAGTGATCGAGCCCAACCCCGAATCCCCCCCCAACAAAAAAACCCCCAAAAACATTACCTACATATATGCATATATAGATACATACATATATACATACACACACACACACACACACACACACACACACATATATTCTCTCTTATCCCAATATACATACACACACACACACACACATATATTCTCTCTTATCCCATCTCCCCCCTCCCCCAACCCCAGTCCACATCTCCCACTAACATCCCTTCTTAGGAGGGACCTTTGCCCCAACTTCATCATCTCAATATCCAATCTTTTTACAAATGAGTCTAAATCCGCCGGGGTGCGCAACTCAACAATTTTTCCGTTCTTTTGTACCAATAAACAAACTGGGAAGCCCCATCTATATTTTTTTTTTTTTTTCGTTAGGATTTTGGTCAAAGGTCTCAGGGCCCTTCGTTTGTCTAATGTATGCTTGGAGAGGTCAGGAAAAATTTCTATATTGGCTCCTTCATAGTCCAGTGTCCCGTACTTCTGCGCTTTAAGCATTATTTTCTCCTTCAAACTATAGAAATGTATCCTACACAGCACATCTCTTGAGTAGGTAGCATTCGACTTACGGATACCTGGAATCCTATGCAGCCTGTCTATCTTCATATCTTTAGGTTCCAATTTCCCCAACAGTTTGTTCAATATTTCCTGGACCACCATCTTCAGTTTTTCCCCCTCAACAACCTCTGGTATTCCTCTTACGCGGATATTATTCCGCCTACTGCGGTCTTCCAGGTCATCAATCTGTGAACGTAGTAACTGCATAGTATCCTGTTGCTGTTGTAGAATCATTTGCATTTCTGGTATTATTGCAAAACACTGTCCCACTGAGGACTCAATCCCCTCCATTCGACTATTAAACTCCTGCGTAGGACGGAGCGGGTGGTTAGTCGCGCGCCAATGACGTAGGATGCAGAGGTCCTGAGCGCCGCCCGTCCATGGACCTAGCCTCATTTGCATCACTAAAGACAATGGCCTAATCGGATCTAACCGGCTCCCTCTCCCCGGTCTCTCCCCAGTTTCTAATGGCATACCTCCACCCTATGAATAGCCCTATAAACAGGGCTCTGCTACCGGAGAAGCATACGGAAACCGTGAATAGCGGGATTATCGAACGGCTGGAGGACACCAGGAGGATAGCTGGAGGATATTTGGATGACCACGGATGCAAGTATAACAGGCATATATTGTCATACATTGAATTCTATCGCATCCTGGTGGCTATATATTGTTATATATTGAAGTTAATGCAAGTTGGAGGATATTGCATACTATAAACAGCCAACTGCATACCGCATATTGCATATAGCCGTATATTATCATATATTGAACTCAACTGTATACCGGAGGCTATTGCAGCATATCAGCTTACTGCAGATTGAATACTGCATTGCATACCGGCTCACTGGCATGCTAAACTATATCCCGAATTCAGTCCAGGATATCCAGGATGGCCAGGTGGCAAGTATACCAGCCATATAATGTCATATTTTGAATTTCATTGCATACTGGAGGTTATCGTATAATATACCAATCTATTGCAATCTATTGCATACCGCATACAGCACACAGCCATAATTATCATATATTGAACTCTATTGCACCCCGGAGGCTATTGCATTATACCAGCATACTGTATATCACATACTGCATACTGCGTACTGGTTAAATTGACTTTTTAACTACATCCTGATCGTAGCCCAGGATAGCCAAGATTTATCAAGACTTATCCAGGAAACAGCAGAGTGCAGCAGAATATTGTGGTTCTTATAATTCAATCTATCCCATTAGCCCAGCGATAACAAAACAACACATGGGGGGTAAGGAAAAGAAGAAAAAGACACAGCAGCCGCAGGCACCATCGCTACCATCGTTACCACCAGCAACTACAACTACAATGAGGAGAAGCTCTTCAACAAAAATTGGATCATACTTTACAGGTACCCGTTCAAGACTATCTGTGGAGGGGGGTGGTAGGTTGGAACTTGATCCCCATACACCCACGGGAGGCCGAGAAAGGGATAAGGTACAAGTTAAAACGGCACAAGATCAAGCCATACATTCACATACCAACTCGCATACTTTGTACACTAGAACACCCCCAAATATATCCAAAGAGACACCCCCTGGAGGGAGACTGGACACTCAGAGAGATCAGATAAAAAGTATGGATAATTATAGAACTACCTGTTTATTAGAGCTAGAGCAAGAGGGGGTGCAACAGCAGGATATTGGGGAATGCCTGAGATCCCTGCCAAGTAAAAAAGATATGGAAGGTTATATTGTCAGATTAGAAACGACATACAAGGAAGAGCTGAAGGACTTAAAATTCGATATCTCCACCATAGGAGAAAGAGTAAATAGGCTGGAGGAGAACCTTGATATATGGATTTCCAGATTTGAATCACAACAACAAACTATAAGCAACCAAGCAGTGATGATGCAGGATATGATCTATAAAATAGATGATATGGAAAATAGGAACAAACGTAATAATATACGGATAAGAGGTATACCAGAGACAGTGGAGACACACGCCCTCTTACAAACAACAAAGGCCATATTGAATGATATAGTGAATAAAAGCCCGGAAACCGAAATAATCATAGATGGAGTATATAGAGTACCAGGTTTTCTCAGAAGAGACACTACAAGAGCTAGAGACACTATATGCCGTCTCATTACTACACTGAGAAAGAAGCCATTTTAAAAGCTTCAAGAGCCAAGGAATTACTGACCTATGATGGACATACAATAACTATGTTCCCAGATATCACAAGACAAACATTGATGCTTAGAAGAGCCCTGAAACCTTTATTAGGGATTTTACAAGAAAAAGAGATCAGATATAGATGGGGTTTCCCTTTTCAGTTGATAGCACACAGAAATGGAAAAACAGCAAAACTCAGGACACCAGGAGACCTACCAGGATTTTTGGACACTTTGGAATTACCAAATATACAATTAATGGAGTGGCCGATAGAACTAAATAAAATTGAACATCAACAATCACAGGGATGGACATCTGTGCAGACAAAGAAAAAGGGGGGCGGAGAGCTGGAGGAGGGAAAATGGGGGAGCCATAGGAAACAAGGGTTGTGCCTTTTCTCCCGCGGATTGCCCCCAACCACTCAGGCCATGAGTCAGTGGGGGCCTGGATGGGGGGGG
>NW_017308047.1:281930-297420 GCF_000935625.1 Nanorana parkeri
AGATGTATGGGAGGAGGGAGGATATAAATAAAAAAGAAATACATTGTTTATAAATAAATTGTAAGAATTATTAATATAGTCATTGAAATAAAATTGGATAAAAGGACATAGGTTTGTGGCGGGGCGAGCGCACGGCGTTCAGTCACTCGGCCGTAACAACCCCAGTAGAGCCCAATTTAAGAGGGTTTACTTGTACAGTCAATGTGGGACGTCAAAGGAATGTCCTACATTCAAGAAGAAAAGAAATGTATATACTGTATGTATGGAGTATAATGTATGAGATGGAATGTGTATGTGATAGTGGAAATGTATTGGAAAGGTCATATATAAAATGTATTACGAAAACTGAAACTGTAATTGGGAAATGAATAATTTAGCACTGGGAACTTTTAATGTAAGGGGATTTAATGCACCAGGAAAACGTTCACAGGTTTTATATCAATTTCATAAAAAAATTGATATTTTATGTTTACAGGAAACACATTTTAAGAAGGGGGATACCCCTGTTATTAAAGATAGCAATTACACGAAATGGTATCATAGTACACATCCAGATAAGAAAGCAAGAGGAGTATCGATAGCAATCCACAAAAATGCACAGATAGAGGTAATAGACACTATTATAGATGAGATGGGGAGATTTGTGTTTGTAAAATGTTCTCTTTTTAAACAAACATATTTACTGGCAAATATATATGCACCGAATAAGGGACAACATAGCTTATGCACTAGGATATTGAATAGGTTTGAACAATTCGGGGTAGGTACAAAGTTGGTGATGGGTGACATGAATTTAATATTTGACAAAAATCTGGATACTACAGGCAAATCCTCCCCCCCAGTGGAGGTATTAAAGAGTCTTAAAGATAAAATGAATAATATGAGACTAGTGGACGGATGGCGGGTATTACACCCCACAAAAAAAGACTATACATATTTCTCTCAGGTTCATGGAACATATAGTCGGATAGACCATATTTGGATTCATCAGCGGCTATTGGACTATGACCCAGAGATAGAAATGGGCTCTATATTATGGTCAGACCATTCACCAATGTACTTAAAAATAAAAGCTGAAAATAGAAATAGAGGAACGGGAACTTGGAGATTAAATGATAATTTACTAAAAAACCTAGATTGTAAAAAAGAGATAAACCTTACCATAAACAATTTCATTAAAGACCACCAGAATGATACTACTTCACATCCCATTCAATGGCAAACCCTAAAATGTGTAGTAAGAGGTATTTTTATTAAACATGGAGCTAGATTAAAGAAAGAGAAGGCAAGTAAATTAAAGGGATTATTTAAGAAACTAGAAGACTTGGAGGCAACGAATAAAACGAATGTAACAATAAAATACTCTACTCAACTAAATTATGTGAGAAAGGACATTCGGAATATTCTGGACCAACAAACATTAATCAATAGAGATAAAAAGTAAAAAACAATACTATGAAGTAGGTAATAAATGTGGGAGGTCACTAGCTCGGAAAATACACCCAAGAAACCCTAATGCTAATATACTGCGAATTAAAGATAGGGAGGGGAATGTAAAATATTCTCCGTCCGAGATAATAAAAACATTTCAAAACTATTATGCCTCATTGTATTCAATAAGAGGGAAATATGCAGATATGGCAATAAATAAATACAAATAAAAAATAAAAAATGATATAACAGAAGCAAATTTGCCTGTAATAGATATCAAGGACGGAGAAAATATGAATTTGATACTTTCAGAAAAGGAAATTAAAGAAGCAATATCCACACTACAAATTAGCAAGGCCCCTGGGCCAGATGGGTTTACAGCACGTTTTTATAAACAGTTTGAAGAACAGTTAATACCTATCTTCACGAAGACCTGCAACTCAGTTACAGAGAATTGTCCCTTCCCTACACAGACAATGGAAGCACATATATCTGTGCTTCCTAAACCAGGTAAAGACCTAACAGAATGTGGACATTTTCGCCCAATCTCCCTTGTAAATATCGATTTAAAGATTTATGCTAAAGTGTTGGCGGCCAGATTAAAAAAGTTCTCCCCCAAATAATTAATCTGGATCAAACTGGATTTGTCCAGGGAAGAGAGGCTAAGGACAGTACAACTAGGGTCATCAACCTAATAGAACTTGCCCAGAAAGAAAATATACCAATGTGTCTTCTGTCAATCGATACTGAAAAAGCATTTGACAGAGTAAATTGGAACTTTCTTAGGGAATCAATTTTGAAAATGGGATTGGGTGAGAAATTTGTAACTAAAGATATGGCATTGTATACACAACCAACTGCAAGAGTGAGGGTGAATGGGGAATTATCCGCCCTGTTTCCAATCTTTAATGGAACCCGGCAGGGATGTCCCTTATCACCATTACTATATGTCATAGTGATGGAACAACTAGCTGCTACTATAAGACAAAACCCATCAATAAAAGGTATTCATTTAGCAACACAACAACATAAAATGGCATTATATGCAGACGATTTACTCTTCTTTATAACTTCCCCAATAACAACAATCCCTAATATTATTAAAGAACTAAAGGAATATGGGGACCTGAGCAATTTTCATATAAATATATCCAAGTCAGAATTTCTGAATATATCCCTAACGAATAAAGTAAAACTTAGTATAAAGGAAAGTTATTCATGTAAATGGCAGCCCAATTCTATTTTATACATGGGTAACAATATCCCTAAGGATCTTAATACTCTCTATGATATTAATTACAGAGATTGGTCGGACAAGATTTTTGCTCAATTTAATACATGGAGTAATTTACGAATGTCCTGGATGGGATGAGTAAACGTCCTAAAAATGGATATCTTGCCCAAAATCTTGTATAGATTCCAGACAATACCCATTCTATTGCTAGATACCTTTTTTTTTAAAACTAAGATCAGCAGCAGTGAAATTTGTATGGGCTAACAACAACCCTCGAACTAGTGTAAAAACTTTAATGAGATCAAAACAAAGAGGAGGATTGGGATTCCCGGACTTTGCACTTTATCATAAAGCAGCCGTAATATCAAGATTATTGGATTGGTTACATAATAGTCAGAATAAAGGGGTGGTAAAACTAGAGATGGATATTTCTCCCATACCTCTGACGAGTATTCCCTGGTTACTAAAAGAGAATAGACCACATATTTTAAATATGCCACTTTTAGTGAAATCGGTAATACAGATATGGGATAGGTCTATCATTAAATATAATTTATCTGGCAGACCCGGGCCCCTGACTCCCATAGTGGGAGATCCACAATTCCCACCCGGTATGCAAGTGTTCTCCTTACTGAAAGATGAGAACATCTCATATACACGTGTTTGGCAGGTCTTGGAACAAGGAAAAGATGAAGTAAAAAGTGAGTTTAGACCAGAAAAACAAACTAATGGAAAATTGTGGATGGAGGCGGTCCAATTATTAGATTATATAAGATTCCTTAAGGCTCTTAATCCCATAGATAGGCCATTAAAACCATTCGAGAAACTCTGTTTAACAGAGACACCTATTACACACACTTTATCAGTGGTCTATGGCATGATGAGGGAGGTGGAAGATAAGGGACATACAAAATATATGAAAAGATGGGAACAAGACATGAGGAGAGAAATATCTGAGAAGTAATGGAATAGAATATTTAAAATAACACATAGCTCAGTCATGTCTTCATTCCATCAAGAGAAAAACTATAAAGTACTATCTAGATGGTACAGGTGCCCAGAAGGGATTAAACACGTAAACCCAGAGATGTTTGACAGGTGTTGGAGGTGTGAAATAGAAGAGGGAACATACTTGCATATCTGGTGGAGTTGTCCTAGGTTACAACCATTCTGGGAGTCAGTGTTTGAAATATATCGCCGTGTGGAGGCAACAAATACTGAAAAGGATCCCCTAACTGCATTATTAACATTGATACCAGGTCCAATAAAAAAAAATAAAAATGATATTTTAAGATTTATGCTAGTAGCCGCTAAAAAGAGGAAATATCATGGGGCTATAAGCTAACAGTCCCACCCTCAATAGAAAATTGGTCAAATACTATAGAAGAAATAAGGTATATGGAAGAACTAAGTGCAAAATATACAGATAGGAATGATAGTTATAAGAAGATATGGGAGAAATGGGAATCATTTAGACAATCAGAGGAATTTGAGAAAATGCTGAAAGAAGGTTAAACGCAGTAATTGAAAAAGGATAAAGGGGTAATACATGTATGGTCAAATAGGAATACAGAAATATATGATTATAACATTATTTAGACAAATATAGTATATGACCTGTATGAATGAAAGACAGAAAGGAATGAAGATGGTTCTATGGAGAGGAGGGGAAATGGGAAGACGGGATTAAGAAGTGAGGACACGAGGTATATATAGAAGTAGAAGTGGAAGGTAGTACACATAGGGTATAGGAAAGTAGGTAATTAAATAGTAGTTAGGACACTCAATAAAAGTAGGACCACTATAAATAAGGAAAGTGGGGAGGAAGGAATAAGGTTTAAGTTTGTAATAAAAGGGTTTATTATTGATTGTATATTGTTTAGCTATCACACTAGTGAACACATGAGGGAAATAATAATATGAATAGAGGAACGTGGACAATATAAGGGGATACAGTAAGGTCTACATATATATTATGGGTTATATAAGACACAAACACTTATTCTAAATGAAGTATAAGGGATGGGTACACTCTCTTTCCCCCTCCCCCTCTCCCCCCCCTTAGAAACCATAAGAACGGGAGTTAGAATGGAGAAGAGAGTGATAGAGGAAGTAAATATGATGGATGATTAGTGGTGGATACTGGAAGTGGGTGAAAGTTGTAGTTATCTCAATTAGAGCTATAAATAATTATTAAAACTAAGAGATAATGTGAAACTAATGTTTATGAATGTATGTATAAATGTACTTTTATGGAAACAAAACAATAAAAATATATTAAACAAAAAAAAACTCCAGCGTAGTTTCTTGCAATTCTTGCATAACCTCCTTATTTTCCTTTCCCGCTTTACTAAACATCATCTTAATGTCCTTTTTTGTTGGCAACTCCGCCGAGCGTTCATTTCGCCCCTGCGAGATCTGTATTTCCCTTCCTTCCACCTCAGTCGCTTCAGACAGTTCCCCAACTCTGCTCATTCTCTCTGAGCGATCTGAATCCACAGGGGAGACTGGAACGGAACCCCCCTGTGAATCTCCATCCGTCCCACTTAGCTCCCCTGTCAGGGTAAACTCAGTTTCAGCAGACTCAGTATTTTTCACAAAAAAAACCTTCTATGTCCTGTCCACCTCTCGCCGGTATTCTGGTGCTGGGGGTTCTAGGACCCTTTTTTGTGTTACGACCCATCTGAATGATGGGGAGGGAGGTACGCTGCTCAGTTATCCACACCACCTAACCCTCAATTTGCCTTCCTCTCACTCTGATTACTGTAAATGCTCAATAGTCCACAGCAAAAGGTTGTAAAGGGTTAATGTGGATTACTTATCTCCTGCAGTTTGTCTCACTGGCAGCTGGTCTCCTCTCTCTCTCTTGCCCCCACCACCTCCGTTGCAGAGTCTCCTGTCTCTCCTATCAGTTTAGTTTCAGTTTTGTTGTTGGTTCCTTGTTAGTTGGGGCTATGCAGGGCTGTCAGAGCTGATCCTCCTTCTCCTCTCATCCGCTTATTAGCACTCTCCTGGGTTGGATGCCGGAGCTCTCAGCGTGCTCTCAACGTGCACGTCTACCCGCGGCCATCTGGTGGCACCAGATGTTTAGAAGATTTTTGAGAATCTTGGCAGGAACTAAAAAAAATTTAGATTATGAAACAGCTATAATAGACTAAGTGAAAATATATTCCTTTTAAAAGGTTTATATTTAGATGAAGTGGGGGAAAGAAGTGACATTTTTGTAACCAGGTCAAAGGAGATATGCAGCCTCCAGCCCCCCCATCCTCCAGGCCTTCTTCCCCCGCCCTTAAACTATCCACCACCTATTTGTTAAAAATTCTCATCATACATATTTTTAAAGTTGTTTGCAGGCCACTCCGGTGATGTCACAGATCCTTTATCTTCTTGCCCAGAAGGAGCAGTGGAGAGTCCTTACTGCAGAATCCAATAGCACTCACATAATGAAGTGTAGGTGCCATTCAGTGCTGCAGCACTGTGAGAGCAGGCTGGCATGATGACACACCCTCAGGAGGTATGTCCATAACAGCCTGAGCACACAGAAAATGGGTAGCAACAAGCAGCAGAGGAGGACCTTCATCTTACACATCGTGGATTGCCACCCACAACTACCCTATACACTATATAAAATATAACTTTCTATTATTTCTTACATAATATGGGTACTCTCCCATAAAAGTTGTAATGTGTCTCCTTTGGTAATTTTTTGGAGCTTTTGGCAGGAAGAGAAGAGGGCTCTGCTCAAAGCATACACTGCAAGAGAGAGTATTTTCCTCTATATTGGTGTATATGTGACATATAGGTTTCTCACCTACATATATTAAGGGGCTTTAGGGTTTTTGGCTAATATGTGGACAACAAACTGTTTTTGTTTTCTCAGGTCTTAATAAGTTCTGGGTCCTGAAGCCTGGTTGCTTTGAAAAGCGTTGGGTGGGATAAATCCTCCATTCCTAGTAACCAGATATTCTGTTACATCCACCGCTTTATGTATTTGCACATACTTTCTTGAGACTTATCTGTATGGGCAGTATGACAACCTACTGACTTGGTGATATTCACAGAGAGTGTCCAACTCAATAAGAAGACTCAGAGTAGAATCCAATGCAGTTTATTTGCCTTCTCAATACATAGGATGTGATTCTTTGTCATTCTTAGACTGAAAAGACATTCCTATCTTTGCCATAAACAGGATAACAGAGACCCCCTTACCTCAGAGACGGTGATGTAGAAAAGAGAGATTACAAAGGATCACTGGGAGGTTTTAGCAGAAGACTGTACCAATGTACAGAAAAGAGTAGGGGTGAAGTGGAAGATACCAAGTATGCACAGATTAGGCTGTAACAATGTAAGATTAGCAATGTCATGCTAATCTTACACTTGTAGCTAGAAATACAGCATAACACAATGAAATATAAGTATGCAGTGTAACTGAAACAGCAGAAATAATGAAATGACACTGGATGTGGCAGCACACCAGACATCCTCATTATAGGACATTATAGGACATTATATATATGAGCTGACTGATGCTTAAAGGTGTTACTCTCTTTACTGTTAGAGTCTGCTGCTGTGTGAAAAGACTGAATGCTTAGAGAACACAAAAAAGATTTTAAAAAGCTGCCTTTTTGTTTTGGGGAACCCATTTTGGGGCACCTTGTTAGTCAGGAGCTGACCTGAGTTTAGTAAGTTGCTTGGAGTAGCAGATGCTTTGTTTGTTTTATGCCATGGGCTTGGTGTACAAAGCCCTCCTGTATTGAAACAGTGTGTGCTACTTCTGGTTCCGGCGCCTGATGTAGCGGTCTCAGAGAAAAGAGCTCCCGCACGTTCAGGGTAATATACCTTATATAAAATCTTACTACAGCATACCGACACCACTTTGAACATCACACCGGGATTGACATCACCCCAGCCAAGGATAAATTCCTAGCCAAACGGCGCGCAGGACCGCGAGGTAGAGGCACCCCAATACGTACCAAGAGACCACTATTCACCTCAAAGATGGCCGCGATAACGGATTGCCCGGGCTTCAGTGCATCCTCTGATGATGACATGCCTGCATCCTCTCAACATGGCCTTATAGCAGCGGAGGTAGCAAAACTGCTAAAACCCACCATTCAAGATGCGGTGCACAAGGCGTTATCAAAGGGAATACAATCCCTGAGAATTGACATCCTAAATCAGGCTCACAGAATAACCGAGGCCGAATCTCGCATTGTCCAGCTGGAAGACAACTCGGAGGCAACATCCTCCCAACTATCCTCGGCACAACGCCAGATACATTACCTAACAGACCGGGTAGACGACCTGGAAAACTGGTCGAGGAGGAATAACCTGAGGATTGTAGGCCTTCCGGAATCATACCGCCCCTCCATGCTGCCAACTATCTGTGCTCACAACCTTCCAGATCTTCTAGGCCTACCTGCTCCCTGCAAGGTTGAGCGGGCACATCGAGTAGGCCCTCCGACCACCGATATCGCGCGAAAAAGGAACTCCACCTGGAGGAACACCGGCTCCTCATCTTTCGCGGATTATTCTGCTGAGGTAACAAAAAAATGGAAGGCATTTGGTAAGGTCTGCTCGGCCCTGTTCCATCAAAAGATCCGTTTTACCCTTGCCTACCCGGCTACTCTCCGCTTCCAATACTCTGATGGAGCGCAACAATCCTTCCAGGATCCCGCAATGGCGCTCTCATTCCTGGATGGAATGGCGAATACAATGGCGTCCAAGACGGGCCCTGGCTCCCCTTGTGCTCACCGCTTTGCAATGCCGGCCAGAAAGGCCCCTGCCCGCCTTCCCACGACCCCTATGGATTAGCCGTGAACCGGGTATGGCGACGGGAGAGCCCCGTATCTACTTCACCCCCCCTGTTGGAACTACAACACATCAACACGGACCGTTTCTAGACCCACTGATGCCTCAGATCCTAGACGGAGCTCCGATTCAATACACGTTGATAACTGATAACGACTCCGTCTTCCTAGTAAGTTCTGTGATTTCTCGGAGACCCTCTTGTTTTCTTTTCTTTTTATATATTCTGGAGGCAGTATAAGATTTCCACCGCTTGTTTGATTATGGAGACCCATTCTCCAACTGCTCACATATCCTCTGAGTCCTTAACGCCTGGATGCTGTCTTCCTATTCTCTGGCCAAGCGGAGCTACCATAACAACTCTGCCACGCTCTCAAGGAAGAAAGCGAAGTCACGTATAGATAAGTACATGTTTTGGTTATTGTTTTTGTTTATTTTTCTTTTATTTTTGCTGTTCAAGGTGATATTTTTACCTTTTGGCGCTGTTGGCCTCAAGTTTCGGACATTCATACTCCAGTGGTGGTCTTGGATACGTCTGCATTTTCAGTCAGGCGCCCTCCTGACATTTTTTTTACTTTCAATAGTTCTTTATTGAAGTCAAGTGAAGCATACATAACAAAATGCATATAACATAACCAACTTAACATCCAGGATACAGTATGTTTTGCAATATAATTTCCATTTATAGGGAGGTTAGGAAGAAGGGAGGATGACAAAACAAGTGGAGAGGAGAGAGGAGGAAGGAGGGAAGACAAGGTATGGACCAGTTACGCGTCAGGCAATATTTGAGATCAAACAATGCAGTATGGATGTACAATCCATTTTCTCCAAGCCGAAAGGAATATAGGATATGAGTTATTTTTCATGGCAAACATCTTTTCATATGAATATTGGGTGTTAACTAATGAAATCAGGTCAATGATGTTAGGAGGAGTTGTTTGTAACCATCTACGGGTAATCAACAATTTAGCTGCATAGAGAATATGCACAACATACTATCATATCAATAGGTTATGGTTTGCCTTGGGATGTCCTGTTATGGATACTCATGGGGACTTCTGCGTTCATATGTGAACCCGTACTGATAGAATTACATACTTGTACTTTTCATGTGTTGTTTTACTCATGTCTCATGATCTCAGAGTGATCTCCTGGAACATTAACGGGCTACGTTCCCCGGCTAAACGTATGATGGTGCTCCGCCACCTCAAAAAACTAAATGCTGACATAGTCTTATTGCAGGAGACCCACCTTCCTGAGCAAGATGTGGATCGTTTACGTAAGCTGTGGGTCGGAGAAGTGGTGAGTTCCCCCGCAGTGGGTCTGAAAGGGGGGGTGGTCATTTTATTCCATAAATCCCTATATTATAATATAGTCCACACGGAAAAGGATACGGAGGGCCGTAAACTACTTGTTAAAATACAGGTCCACAATAAACTTCTCTCTTTATACAACGTGTATTCTCCCAACTCACCGACAGCTGCATATTTCCAGGAGATCACTACCTGGATCCTTCGTGATGACAACCCTCACAAACTCATGGGAGGTGATTTCAATTCAACAATGGTTTTAAGTGAGGACAGATCGGGAGCGACAAAGAAGTTGTCTGGCTCTACTCCCCATTTGTCCACACCAATGTATCAAATGGTGGATGCGGTTAACTTTGTGGACGCATGGCGAATTCGCAACCCTCTAGAGAGGGTATATTCTCACTTCTCAGGGAAACGTTCTGGATCTATAAACTCAATACTCTAACACCGAATGGGTTAAATGAGGAAATTGAAATACATACAATCCTGTAACAAAAAGTACCATCATGACTGGTTATTTTTTCCTGCATTAGGATACAGATCAAAAAACATCATCATGGGTATACCAACCATAACTTTAAGAATTATCTGGAGCTTAATCTCTACAATTGCATTCTTTAGCCGACGTATAGGTGCTTTGAGACATTATTTGTGGAGCTACAAATGGTTTTAAAAAAATCGAGACTTGTTTGTATGTGCATATGTATGTGTGTATGTATGTGCATGCACATGTGTATACATGTGTGTGCATGTATATATGCATGTGTGTACACAAAGGTGTATGGAGATGGGTCTGTGCATGTACACACATGTGTATGTCCATTTTTGATAAAAGTAACTTTTATAGAAAAAGATATTGTTTTTAAAAAAACCTTTTTAAAAAAACCTTTTCACGTGAGAGTGGTAAATTCCTTCTCCATGTAAACACATAATCATAACATTTTTAAATAAACTTTTTATAAAAATATATTTAGAATAACATCTCAATACTTTTTACATATTTAATTGTATTCAATGCCTTAAATAAATGTGACATTTTTAACCTCTTCCCCCCCTTTTTTTACATATGAATAGAAAAATTAACTATGGAGGCTAGATAGTGATTTACATTCCATAAAGCAGGATTTGATTATCTGGCTTGCCTACATACCAACATCCACTATGTATATTCAGTGTGGCCCCGGAGAACTAACACATTCGTGCCCCCTAATGATTATTAGATCGGGGTATGCTAATTCTCGGAGTAGTTTTCTAGTGACCTCAAGCCGGCTGGTCCGCCTTCTGGCGGTCGGACCAATCAAGGCTCGCTCACGGACTTGACTCCTCCCCCCTGTCAGTTCTAAAAGATTTAAAAGATGTTCCATTTCCCGCGGCTAACACCGCTCTTAGGCTTGAAAAAGAGGACTACCTCGAAACGCGTAGCCGTTAGTACTGCCGATTTACAAACTCCATACTCGTTCAGACCCACGAGTACCGATCCACCCACCGTGTCTGACCGTTCCACCCTTGCGACATACGCCGCACAGATACACAGCACATTGCCGGGCAAGATCTTCCCTCCCCCTTCTTCCTCCAAGTGCCGCGGCTCAGCCAGGCCAGCCGAGTACGCGGGCTGGAGTTACCCTGGGAATACCCTAGACTTCCTAAGTGGCAGTATATCCATCTTTGTCTTATGCATGCAGAGACACTGTTTTCTTCCCTGTGACAACTCAACCGTAAGTTATACATTTACTTTTTAACCCTCATGACCCAGCCAGTCACAGCAGACTGGGCAGCATTTATCCATTAAACAACTGTTATGCTATACCCAATAAGTATCTACTCAGGTTGTTGCACTCTTCCTTATACTGTGTTTCTCAGGGGTACATAAATCATTTGCCAGATTAGACTACTTCCTAGCATCGGAGACTGTTGATGCACTGATAGAAGAGGCAAGGCTCTTGCCCATAGTAATCTCGGATCACGCCCCAGTCCTCATACAAATACGTCCAACCATACAGAGAGGAGACGCGTTCCTATGGCGCTTCCCCTCCCATCTTTACAATAACACCTCCTTTCGATCCATGCTAACACAAAGCTGGCAGGAATACCAGATAAGCAACAAAAGCCACATGGACGACCCCAATCTTTTCTGGGAAGCAGCGAAGGCTGTTCTTAGAGGTAATATTATGTCGTATGTAAGGGGCAAAAAATAAGCACGCTAAAACCCAATTCATAGCAGATAGTCTCTCCCTGCACCAAGCCCAACTGAGATACTCAACATGCCCGTCAGTGGAGCATAGTGCCCGCTGGGCCAAAGCCAAAAAACAATTTGAATGGTGTACGGCTCAACAGCAGGCCTTTTATCATTCCCATTCACAGCTGCATTTCCACAAGACGTGGAACAAACCGGGAAAACTGATGGCTAATCTCACTAAACCTAGGTATACCAAAACACATATATCTGCCCTTCGGTTAGACTCGGGTAAAGTTTCCACAGATCCTAAACAAATTAACTCCACCCTAGAACAGTTCTACGCCAAGCTGTACTCGACTTCCCCAGTAGATATGGCTCTGGGAGATAAATTCCTGACCTCAATACCCCTCTCTAAAAAAACGGAAGAGGATCTTTTAGAGTTGAATGCAGATATTTCGCACAATGAGTTAATAGGCGTCCTTAAATCGGCGGCGAATGGCAAATCACCGGGTCCTGACGGATATACCATCGAATTTTATAAAATTCTGAAAGAGGAGATTACACCTACCCTACAGGGGGTCTTCAATTCTATATGGAAAGGTGGGTCGTATTTGCAAACGGGCTAGGAGGCATATATTAATGTGATTCCTAAAAAAGACAGAGACCCTACTCTCCCCGACTCTTACCGCCCTATTTCTCTCATAAATACGGACGCCAAACTACTGTCCAAAATCATAGCGGACAGACTTGCCAGGATTTTGGTGAAACTAATATCCCCAGCCCAAGTGGCCTTTGTTAAGGGCCGCTCGGCGGTATACAATAACGCACAGTACTGGTGGTCCTGGAACACGCTAAAAATCATCCGGCCTCTCCTGTAGCTTTGATATCGATTGATGCCGAGAAGGCTTTCGATAATATACAGTCCACATGGCTGCTTAGAGTTTTGGAGAAGATGGGGTTCTCTGGACATTTTAGGTCCTTCATCACTACATTATATGCCTCCCCGTGTGCCCGAATACTTACCCCAGGATACATATCTCAAAGTTTCCCTTTGGACAAAGGCACGAGACAGGGATGCCCTTTATCTCCCCTACTCTTCAATCTATCAATAGAACCATTGTCCTTATATTTCCAACATTCATCAAAACTCTCAGGTATCTCCTTCATTACCCAACATTTAAAAATTATGCTATTTGCGGACGTCATCATTTATTCTCCTCCAATCCATCAAAAGATCTTCCCCTGATCCAGGATGTCTTCACCCACTTTCAAAAATTCTCTGGCTTAGCCATTAATGTCTCCAAATCGGAAGTCCTTCCACTTACCTCATCAGCTAATCTGTCTCTATTACCGCTAGCAACTTTTACAGTGGCCAAACAATATATTAAATATCTGGGTATTTGAATCGGTAAAACCCCGTCTTCCCTTTACAACCTGAATTACCCCCCCTTATCCAAAAAATACAAAAAGAGCTACATATGTACAAGGATCTTCCGCTATCTCTATTTGGTAGGATACACCTTATTAAAATGATCCCCTTCGCCAGACTATTATACCCACTACAAACGCTCCCTATATTGCTGAAACACAAAGATTTAAAAGCAGTCAATTCCGCTTTCCTAACGTTTATCTGGCAGGGGAAGAAGGCGAGAATATCCCTTAAAAAATTGAGTCTACCAAAATCTGAAAGGGGCATGGCTTTTCCGAACCTTGGGTTATGGAATTCCAAAACCTACACCGCATTCCGACGAAAGACTTTCTACATTTCATGCAGACCATTCCTCACATTAAAAGGCTAAACCCTAACTTATCCCAAATGATTAATGACACGCCTCTAGATAGAATAGCCTCTACAGGAAACTGCTCCATTTCATCGATATACGCCTACATGCGTCAGGCAGCTCTGCCTCCTTTAACGCAATCCAATCTTGCTAAATGGGACAAAGATGTTCCAACAGAGGATGTAGTTGAGAAAATGCTGCAGGGATACCGCTTAATATGTAGGCTGGTGTCTAATGAACAATGGAGGGAAACCCAATACAAGATAATGCATAGAGCATATTATGCCTTCCAAATCAAACATAAAAGTACACATAATGTGCTTTATTTGGACCACTGCCCTAAATGTAAACTGCAGGCAGCCTCCCCTTTCCCATTGTTTATGGGAATGCCCTCTTATTCGCCGTTACTGGGAAAAGGTCATTTGGTTTTTGGCATTAGTGGTAGGCCAGGACCTCCCAAATGAGGTCCTTTTACTTTTGTTCATCTACTGGGACCCCTCATTGCATGTCCCCGACAATCTTAGTTGCCAAGACAGACAATGGGTAAGAATCTCTCTGTTGGTGGCTAGACGTTGCATCGTTCGGGAGTGGCTATCACCTAGACCTCCTACAATAAAAAGGTTAAAGACAGACCTACTCAACCTGTTCCACTTGGAACGTCTGGATGCCGCCTTGAATATCCAAAATGAGGGGTAACCGTGTTTTACACCAGATGGACATCTTATATGGACTAAACTTTCTCTCTGCCTGAGAAGGAAAAGATGCTATCTCCGTTTGCATTTTCTAACTGTTGCCTAATGGATAGACTAGAGGAGTGGGCACTGAGGGATATTTCACAAGCATTCACACATACCTATTGGGACACACATGGTACCACCTGCATAACCAGGGCATGAGGGGGGACAGACTACACTTAGTTCCGTATTCGCACTATGGAGTATGTTTTTGTTTTTGTTTATGTTTTAGTTTTTGTTTCTGTAATGGTAATATACTGATATTATGACCAATGCATATATTCTCAGACATTCTTAGAGGTTACTGTGAACATGGTCTCTCTGAGACTTATGCTGTCAGTCTAGCGGTTCACACGTACGAGCTGATGTACATTCTAGAATGTGATGTATGAACCGAACATGTTAATTGATGCCATGTCGTGTACAACTCTGCAACCCTGTGAAAATATGACGCTGTGTAACTATATCTGTATTTTTCATTTCCAAAACTCTGTGCAGCACAAACACTGGAGTGATCGTCTGATCACCCCAGAGTTTGTAAATAACTGGGGACACATAGGGGGTTATCCACAAAGCTGCCGTAGGCAGCCGTGTGAATAACCGACCCGAAGAGAAGTGAGCCGAACGCTGTTCGGCTATTCACTTCAGGCTTGTACGGCTGATTTCAGCCATACACCGACTGAAATCAGCCATACATCGGCTTGCTGCGGCTGAGCATGGTCGGCCGACCCCAACATCTGGATCGGCTGAGCCGAACCTCCGGCAGGCTACTCGCTGCTGTTCGGCCTATTCTTATAGGGGCCGAACAGCAGTGAGTGAATAGCCTTTAGTTTTATCTTTTAGATTTAGTCAGAAAATATTTTTTTGTGCGCCGATACTGATTTTAGTGTGCTTTATCAATTGAATTGTGTATTGTTATCGGTTTACTATTGTGGCGCTCACCCCCGAAGGAGCCGCTGAATGATGATAATGTCAGGCCACAAATATAATGAAGTGGCCCCATGGGATTGTGTCAT
>NW_017308048.1:0-1012 GCF_000935625.1 Nanorana parkeri
CCTAGTCCTAACTCTAACCCTCACTCTAATCCTAATAGCAAGTCCTAACTCTAATCCTAATTCCTAGTCCTTACCCTAACCCTAATACCGAGTCCTAACTCTAACAATCACTCTAATACTAATACCTAACCCTCATGCTAGTCCTAACTCTAACACTCACGCTAACCCTAATGCTAGTCCTAACTCTAACCCTACCTCAAACCATAATGCTAACCCAAACTCTAACCTTAATGCTATCCTTAACCCTTTGTGTATCAAATTCACTATGAGATCACCATATAAGCGCTGACATAATACTCAAGTTCTATGTGGATAAACAAAGCCACGTGATCACAGTCATGGTATGTTCTTAAGCTACGTGTGCCCACCAGTTCCACGTGGTGAAATCAGAGGTTCATGGGGGGCACAGAATAGCAATTGACAGGTAAAGCAGTCTTCTTGCAGTATGACAGGTCCTCTTCACTGCCAGCCCTATAAATAATGAATACGCTTATTTTAGCTGAGATGCCTTTTTGTTGCTCTGCTTGTGGATGGGTGGGGGGGGGATCGGGACCATAGTCACAGGAGTACTCCAGAATGACCACCCATAAGACAGCCACGCTTCCTTGGCCTTACACTATGCCCACACGGACGGGTGCGTCCTCTCTCTCGTGGCCCTCGAATGGGGAAATCTCACATGAAACTTTCCACCGCGGCTTCATATCTGTGGTCAGTAAGGTGGGATTGTAAAGTTCATGTACAGAGAGGATTAAATCTCTGATCATGTTTGTTTTTTTGGACTGCGACTTCCCCTCTATTCCTCTTACGGTAACAAATGTAACGTTTTCCATTTCTCATCAATTTCTGTCCCAGTGACAATTGGCCAAATATACAAAAATATACAAAAATACACACGCTCATCGCCATCTATTACAACCTTAAAGGAGCCATAACTGATTTAAAGAACCATGTGCAAAACATCTAAAATAAAATAAAAAAGTTTTAGCTTTTCATACATTTTAATTGGACCAAC
>NW_017308048.1:1596-3176 GCF_000935625.1 Nanorana parkeri
TTTCATGGTTATATTTTTATTTATTTTCATGGTTATATTTTTATTTATTTTCATGGTTATATTTTTATTTGTTTTATGGTTATATTTTTATTTATTTTCATGGTTATATTTTTATTTATTTTCATGGTTATATTTTTATTTGTTTTAAGGTTATAGTTTTATTTTTTTCATGGTTACATTTTTATTTTTTTCATGGTTATATTTTTAAAAAATATATATTTTTTAATTACTCACAAGCAGGACGAAAACTCCAAGAAATTCGGCGAGGCATTCCCGGGCTAGAGTGTTCCTGAGTCTCAGCCTGTTCTGCAACCTCTCCCGGGCAGGCCAGCGTGCCATGTCAGACCAGGTCCCGGCAGAGGATGGGACGGTGGAGAGGAGGGGTGATGTCTTTTTATACGGAGCCCTATCACAGAGAGAGAGAGAGATAAGGGGGTCACCCAACCACGCGGGGCCAATTTATCTGCTTCATAATACCACCAACCGGTCCAAAGAGCTGCGGTCACCTCAGTGTATGTAATATAAACCACTATCAGCGACTTGACGAGTCCTTTTACATTTTCCAGGTATCTTTAATTTTTTTTTATGTGCGTGTTTTTATCACATCATTTATATTATTTTACAAGGTGAAGCATTCAAACAATTGTGAATTTATAGGGCCTTTGTTGTGTCTAAAATGGTTTACAATGGTTTTCCATAGTTTATGTGCATTTTATTTATTGCAATTTTTTCCTTATTTGTTTTTTTTTATGGTTTGCATGTTTTAAAAATGACCAAAAGTGCATTTTGTAAATCCTCTTTACACCCTTCCCCTAAAAAAATAGAAGGATTTATACAAGCATTGCAGTGCTCTGGGTGAGTTTTTATTGTGTTTTTTTTGTGTGTTTTTCTTTTTAAATTTCTTTTTTTTTCTTTTGTTTTTTTTTCGTTCAAAAAGATTTGTATTAGTTTTTGTGGATAAACAAGTAATCTTGTGCACATTTCAAGTATCAGTCTCAGAAAACAGTACATGTATTGTGAATTTTTAGGGCCTTTGTTGTGTCTAAATTGGTTACAGTGATTTTCCATTCCAGGGTATGTGCATTTTATTTATTGCAATTTTTTCTATTTTTCTTTTATGGTTTGTATGTGTTAAACATGACCAAAAAAAAGTGCATTTTGTAAATCCTCTTTACACCCCTGCCCCTAAAAAAATTCGGCAAAATTAGGGGAGGCTGGAGGTCAGATAGAAGACTGAAGAGAAGGACGGAGGTCAGATAGAAGACTGAAGGGAAGGCTCGAGGTCAGATAGAAGACTGAAGGGAAGGCTGGAGGTCAGATAGAAGACTGAAGAGAAGGCTGGAGGTCAGATAGAAGACTGAAGAGAAGGACGGAGGTCAGATAGAAGACTGAAGGGAAGGCTCGAGGTCAGATAGAAGACTGAAGGGAAGGCTGGAGGTCAGATAGAAGACTGAAGAGAAGGCTGGAGGTCAGATAGAAGACTGAAGAGAAGGACGGAGGTCAGATAGAAGACTGAAGGGAAGGCTCGAGGTCAGATAGAAGACTGAAGGGAAGGCTGGAGGTCAGATAGAAGACTGAAG
>NW_017308048.1:4528-6291 GCF_000935625.1 Nanorana parkeri
GACTGAAGGGAAGGCCGGAGGTCAGATAGAAGTCTGAAGGGAAGGCCGGAGGTCAGATAGAAGTCTGAAGGGAAGGACGGAGGTCAGATAGAGGACTGAAGGGAAGGCCGGAGGTCAGTAGTAACAAATTCCAGAAGAATGATCTCACTCCGGTGAACATCAACATTCACTCGTATGATCTCTATTTCATAAACGCAAGTCAATCAGAAAGTAATAACTTCTGTGTTATCTTTTCACATTTCAACACGTTTTTATCTCCAGCGAGATGTTAATGAGAAGCCAATAATGATGAACTCTGAACTGTAATGAACTCACCGGAGGAAAAAAAACATCTGAATAGAAATTTCTCGAGTTTGGAGATTATAAAAGAATCGGATTAGACGCGAATGATCGGAATCAATGGCGCAGGTACTAATCGCTCCGCTACATTGTACCAGTGGCCGGGATTGTACCTGCCAGGGAACGCTGTACAACTATGTATCAATGTCTTCTATACCCGATCTAAAAGTCCAATTGGATGAGGGAGTCTTTCATTTCCTCTTTTTGCAAATTATTTACATTTTTGATGTGATTTAATTTGTCCATATAGACTTAAAAGTCTATTTATAAGCACCCTGCGACGATTACCTGTGATTTGTGGGCAAGGAATGCCACAAACGAATGTTCTTAATTTATTTCTCAAGTTTGAATGTAGTGTTGTAATGACACATTATGTCCACTAGATGGAGTTCCCCAGTTTGAATCTAGTGTTGTAATAATACATTATGGCCACTAGAGGGAGCTGAAGAGCATAGGGAAAAAAATGTATCAAAGTATTATTAACCAGTTGACATCCGCGGTGTTAAACCCCCTTCCCATCCAGGCCATTTTTCAGTATTCAGCGCTGCAGTACTTTGACTGACATTTATTCCGTCATGCAGCGCTGTACTGAAATGAATTTTATACCCTTTTTTGAGGACAGATAGAGCTTTCATTTGGTGGTATTTATTCACCACTGGGGGTTTTTATTTTTTTACTATATTAAGGAAAAATCACCGAAATAAAAAAAAAAACAGTTTCCCCTATATTAAATGATAAAACATTTATTATTACCCAATTTTTTGGTAAAATATAAAAGACGGGGTCACGTCGGGTAAAAAGACACCAAAAATGTCAAGCCTTAAAATTGCGTGCGCGCGCAAAACCGCAAAAAACGATAATACCCAAAATTGGCCATAGGCGACGCTTTAAAAGCTGTTACCGCTCATCAGTTTAGTGTTATCAGTGATTGATGGCCCTAAAATGATTGCTCTCACTGCGACGTTCGCGGCGATATGTAACATGTGTAGCGCAATTGTAATTTTTGCGCGCTAGGGCACTGGACGCGTATTTACGTTTATAGGCGCGTAAACGTGGGGGTGGGGGAGTTAAACATTTTGGGGGTTTTTTTCCCATTTTTTTTATATCTGACTTTTATTTTATTTTACTTTTTTATATGTGACTTTTATTTATTTTTATTTGTATTAATTTTTTTGCACTCATCGTTATTGCTATTATATAGGGGGATAACAATCCCCCTATATAATAGCAAAGGCACACTGACAGGTCCTCTTTATGGAGATATTAGGGGTCTCTAGGACCCCTAATATCACCTGTGGACCCCAAAAGAAGCTGATGAAGCAGAGATCTGCTTTATCAGCTTCTTCTCTCTGGCAATAGCAGCCAGATGACTGACAGGTGAATGCGGAAGTGATGTAATACACATCACTTCTGCATTCACAGCC
>NW_017308048.1:6459-7275 GCF_000935625.1 Nanorana parkeri
AACGAGCACATGTAGGCGATCGGCGGGCTATGGACCCGCTGATCGCCTATATGTGAAACACCCGGTACCGGGTGTTCGCATTGGACGGGTCTTTTCTGCCCGTGCGTGCCCGCTAGGGGGCGCGCGCGAGCAGAAAAAAAATGCCGTCTGGCGACGGCAACCCGCGAATGCGACAGTGCCGTCCGTCCGTTTTTCTACTACGGGCGGACGGCAACTGGTTAAATCTGAATCCACATCAAACAAATACACATCGCTCAGCATAATATTTCTTTAGATTTTTCACCCAAGCGCTTAGTCTTTAGGTTTGGCTTCCTTGAACTTCCTGTCCAGTACAAGATCACACAAGGGACAGAGCAGTCTCCAGCAGCCGTCCATCTACTAGCTTGGAAAAAGGGGAGGAGTGGAAAGCAGGGAGGAATGGCTTGCCTTGCTGTGCCTGTATGTTTGTGGAATGTCCGTGTACCCATCGCACTCCTGACCATGTAGTCCGTCTTTTAATGGGTGCCATATCAAACAGGAAGATGTATAAGGCAGTGCCGGTGTCTTTATACATCTTCCTATGTTTGTGGAGACACAGACAGCTTACTAGCACACACAAGGGAGGCTCCATAGGACCATACGAGGTAAAGGAGCCCACCTACAGCAGGATATTAGGACCAGTGCTCAGGAGACCATCTGATTCTGCAGGAAACTAAAACTTTTAAACATCAAGAAATAGCTTTAAAATCTTTTGATTTTAATATCGATTTAATTTCCTGTGCTCCCCAACCGTGTTTGTAAATAGACCCCTAGGATTCAATAAAAAATAGCAGAAAG
>NW_017308048.1:7309-8888 GCF_000935625.1 Nanorana parkeri
TATTTTTTTTTTCAGATGGGTGCTTAGTGCATAGGGGCATCTGCCATGTCTTTTTTGGGCTCTTCCTGGCCATGGTCAAGTGGAATCCATTTGGATCAATAGACTGCCGTGGCAACAACGTCGATGGCTACCAGTTGATTTGTGATGCTTCCACCTTGCAGATGCCCAACAATGGTCCTCCACCATGACAGCACTACAGAGCACTGCCCATTGACCATTCATATACAGACCCATTGGCTCCATTGACCATTCATATACTGACCCATTGGCTCCATTGACCATTCATATACTGACCCATTGACCATTCATATACTGACCCATTGTCTCCATTGACCATTCATATACTGACCCATTGGCTCCATTGACCATTCATATACTGACCCATTGGCTCCATTGACCATTCATATACTGACCCATTGGCTCCATTGACCATTCAACCATTGACCATTCATTACTGACGCATTGACCATTCATATACTGACCCATTGGCTCCATTGAACATTCATATACTGACCCATTGGCTCCATTGACCATTCACATACTGACCCATTGGCTCCATTGGCCATTCATATACTGACCCATTGGCTCCATTGACCATTCATAACTAGACCCATTGGCTCCATTAACCATTCATTACTGACCCATTGGCTCCATTGACCATTCATATTACTGACCCATTGGCTCCATTGACCATTCATATACGACCCATTGGCTGCATTGACCATTCATATACTGACCCATTGACCATTCATATACTGACCCATTGGCTCCATTGACCATTCATATACAGACCCATTGGCTCCATTAACCATTCATTACTGACCCATTGGCTCCATTGACCATTCATATACTGACCCATTGGCTCCATTGACCATTCATATACAGACCCATTGGCTCCATTAACCATTCATATACTGACCCATTGGCTCCATTGACCATTCATATACTGACCCATTGGCTTCAGTGCACTCTGTTGAAGCTGGCATTGGAGGGGGACACGTGGCTCAGTCAGAACTGTCTACCAAGTGCCAAGTGACAAAAGTCATACAGAAAAATGTCCTCCAACAAGTCCTAAGAAATAGGAAACATTCAATTAAATGTGACCTACAGGATGGCAAAGAAGCTCCTCTTATGGTCACCATGAGGAACGCCAATGACCCACCTTACCTGTTCAGCCAGTGAAACCGGTGTAAAGAGGTGTCAGCTCATATGGAAAATTTCCCAAAATAATTCTGGCGAATAATAGTCCTCGCTCAGCCCACTTAGGGAGAATGCTGGGAGTAGTAGTCGTCCTTCAGGATTTGCAGACGGTCAGGGCTGCCTTTCATGCAGTAGAGATGATTGTCCATAATTCAAACCAAGCAGCAATTTCTACAAACCGAATCTGTGTCCCCTCCGGACTCCATCGTCTGTCACGGGATGTTCCTCAGCGTCCTCCTTCGCCCTGCGTCCTCCAATGACCCGTTTCACTTTCATGCTTCCTTGCACCCTCCCCTCGGATCAATCATTCATCCATCGTTTTCTAATTGCTGGAGATCATGTCCAAGGAAAGCTTTGGGAGTGTGGATGGTGATACTAG
>NW_017308048.1:8945-13753 GCF_000935625.1 Nanorana parkeri
ATCCTCATATGGTTTAGTCCAGCTGCATAAAGCAACGAGACCAGGGCCCAGTAACATTCCTCCAAAACCTTCCATGCCCCAATAGTAATATGGGAAAGACAATAGCCCCCAATTAATTGGTGTCAGAGGAATTGTGGCCCTAGGGTAGAGTAGACCCTCATAATATTGTTGTCAGTGGGATAGTTGCCCCCCAGGATAGAAAAGCCCCCAAATCATAGGTGTCAGTGGGGTAGTGGCCCACAGAGGAGAATGCCTCCCCCCAATCATGGGTGTCAGTTGGATTGTGGCCCCCAGTGGAGAATAGCCCTTGCATCATTGAAGTCCGACCCCACGATGTAATGGACTCTCAAATAATTAGTGTCAGTGTGTTAGTGAACCCCAGGAAAAAAAATGGTCCTTCAACTCAATGGTTTCAGTGGAATAGTGGACCCCAGGGGGAAATAGCCCCTCAGATCTCTGGTGTCAGTAGGATAGCGACCCCCAAGGGAGAATGGTCCCCCAAATCATTGGTGTCAGTGAAATGGCAGGCCCACAAGGAAAATGGCCTCTCATATCATTGGTGTCAGTGGTGGTTCTTAACTTACCTTAGGACAGGATCCAGGGCCACCCACAGATGAAGACTGACCCACCAGTACCTCTTTTAATGATATCTGAGAAAAACCATGTCCGATCCATTGGGTGCAGATCAATCTGGAATAATTTAAGCTTAGAGGACCTTGATTCATAAAAAGTAGTAGTAGCCAGGCTTTTTCAGTGACATGGTGGGTGGGGGTCCACTGGAGGATCTTCTGGTCCTCCCATGGGGCAAGTCCAAACCTGGTGTGACAGCAAGAACAGACAGGAGGTGGTGGACCTGAAGGCTCGGTGGTTCAGGACCACTTTTATAAAGAACACCGACCTCCCCCAACACATTAAATAGTATGGTCCTGGCTTATACAGCCTTCATGTAATTGGCTGAAAGTGATCACATGACACTATTACACCGCCAGCTTTGACTGCATTGCCTTGGAGAAGCCCCAAAGCCGCCACAATAATACACACATGGAAGAGTTAACGGTATCTCGTCCCGAAGATGTCTCAGAGATGGAAGCCTGCCTGGCGCGTGGGTCACCTGACTTCTCATCTGGCCCTGCACTGAGATCTCTGGGTAAAAATTGACCATGCCAACATCTAAAGTACAAGAGGCTGTTGGAGATGTTCCCAGCTCATGATTCGAAAAAAAAATCTTCATGAGTTACTAAACAATTTCTCGAGATCCAGATATGAATATTCCAACAGGAAGTCCATGGACCTCCGTGAGATGTTCAAGCGCAGGGACTTTCACTCACGTTGACGCGTTCCGCAGACAAGGTCCGCTTTTTTCGGGGGGCAAGGATGAGATGTGTATCGCACACAGTGGTGGGGGCTTCTGGAGGGGGATTTAAAGGTACAAGGAGGTCACGGGCAAATGGGGCTCTGGGGGCAGCTGGTGTAAATGGCCGACAGCCAGGGATATTCATATAGAGGTTCAGGTTCCCATAGTGGTGAGACCTATGAGGGGGGGAGGTAGCTACGGTTTGGTCATTTTTGTGGTCGTTCTCTGACCAGGTTTCTCCTCCCCCTTTCTATATATTTCTATAATTTAAGTGAACCAATCAGGGCTGTAGCTACCATGAGGTGAGTGAGGCACTCGCCTCAGGCACAGCTAGGAGGGGGCGCAGCCAGGGCCAGCCTGGCTGCGCCCCCTTACCCCTGTTGCCATGGCGAGCACAGGACGGCATTGGCAACAGGGGCGCCAGGCGGCCAATACAATCTTGGAGAGGAACTGCTGCACTCCTTACCGGAACCCCTATGTATAAAGAAGGGTGCTGTAGTAACCACAGATGGCGCCACGCATCTTCAAATATATGATAAATGTCACCAGCACACCGTGACACATGACTTGTGTCAATAATCCATCTTCTTTATTGATGCAGACTGTCAAAAAACAACGTTTCGGGGCCACGCAGGGTCCCCTTCATCAGGTATGATGATACAATACCAATACAGCCACGGCTCTGCAGGGAGAAGAGCAGCACAGGCTCCACCTTCTCCTCGGACCCCCGCTGCTCACCACCACCTGTATGGGCAGAGGACTCGGCGCCCCGAAGGCGGGGCGCATAACGTCCCATACCGCACACGTCTGTTGGGGGGGGCACAATTTTCTGTTCTTGCCTCAGACGCAAGAGGAGCTAGCTACGGCTCTGGAACCAATGAGGAAGGGTCAAGGCCTCCTCATTCCTGGAAATGTTCGGGAGAAGACGTCACCGATGACTCGTATCAGCTGTTCTTGGCTTATAACATGCTGACTATTAATGGCGGAGAGCTCGGCGCGGCTGCCAGCTCCTTATCGGCCGCGGTGTCTAATCCGAATACTGTCACACCTCATAATAACATCATTAGCAGATACGGAGACGCCAACTTGAAGACTCTCTTAAAGTGCAACTCCGGAGTTGTCAGCGTGTAGGACATAGGCAGTGGCCAGCGTGTGGGGTGGAACACTCCGCCTGTCACTTCTGTGCTTAGATTCCAGAGCCTCAGGTGACTTCAGCCGCCCCTAGGGAAGGATTGTCGTCATGGCAGCAGGTCCTTATCTTGGCCACCTGAACCAAAAGTGATTTTCCTATTTACTAACAATCTGACCTGCTTGTGGCCACCTATAGGTCAAGTCGGTGCAATCAGCTCCGTCGCTTAAAACTGTAGGCATATAATACTTCCCCGCACCCCCCCAACAACAATTTTTTAGTCCAATCATTTCATTTTCAAAAAATACCCCTTTTGGGGACCAGTGACATCATCACTGGGTCTATCTGCTGGACTTTTCTTACGTTACAGGCTCCTGTATACATTATGTCTCCCGGCCTTGAGTGTTCTATGAAAGGACACAGATCCGGCATCCCTGCCGGCCAGCCACTGGGTGCTGCGCACTTTAGCCGTGCAACAGAGGCGTGTGACACCCAGTGCGGGTACCGGGTGACACCCTGCAGTGACGTCATCACGCGCGGTACCGCTGTTACCTGCCGTCGGCCCTCTCGGTGATGGACGCCGGTAGAGAGAGGAAGGGACCCGGCGGCATACCTTATCCCGCCGGGTCCCCTCCTCTCTCGGGGCAAATGTCGGACTCTCCGTCCTCGACCGAGTGCCGGACTTTTAAGAGGGGGGTGACACCAAAATGACTGGCAGTCATTTTGGTGTCACCCCTCCAATGGTGTCACCCGGGTACAGGCCGCACCCCCCTTGTGACACCACTGCTGATCACTCTGTTAGAGTGGACACAAGCAACTGATCGGCAGATTGCACAGCTAAAAGTCTACAACACCCAGTGGCCAGCAGGAAGGGAGGTCTAAAAGGGATGGCAGGGGACAGAAGAGGAGCAGCTGAAGGAACAACAAGGACCGGTCAGGAGGCACGGAATGTGTTCTTTTATTTAATCTGTAAGAAGAGCAATACAGAGACTGACTCTGACCCTAGAGAGCACACCCACACATGACGGACAGCAAAAATGATTGGTGGCAGAGAAAGCTGAAAGCTCTCAACAGTAGGGATCAGGATGAGAGGGGAGTGATGATGATTTAACCAGTTGCTGACCGCGGTGTTACACCCCCTTCCTGTCCCGGCCATTTTTCGGTGTTCAGCGCTGCGGTACTTTGACATTTATTCCGTCATGCAACGCTGCACTGAAATACATTTTATACCATTGTTTGGGGACAGATAGAGCTTTCTTTTGGTGGTATTTAATCACCACTGGGGGGGTTATTTTTTACTATACAACGAAAAAAGTACCCTAAATTTAGAAAAAAAAAAAAACTGTTTTCCCTACGTTATAAAACATTTATTATTACCAAGTTTTGGGTAAAATATAAAAGTCAGGGTCACGTCGGGTAAATAGACACCAAACATGTCAAGCCTTAAAATTGCGTGCGCACGAAACTGCAAAAAAAACAACCTACCATGCCTAAAATTGACCATAGGCGACTCTTTAAAAAGCTTTTAGTGCTCATCGGTTTAGTGACTGATGGCCCTAAAATTATTGCTCATGCTCCGCAATCGTCGCTTTCGCATGTAGGTGCACCCGACGCATGTTTGCGTGTGCATGTGGGTGGTGGGGACTTTAAAAAATGTATTTTTTTTTAATATGCGACTTTCATTTTTATTTTTTTTTTAACTTTTTTTTTTTCACTTAACTTTATTGCTATCACATAGGAGGCTAACAAACCCCCCTATGTGATAGCCAATTTACAGTGACAGGTCCTCTTTATGGAGACATCAGGGGTCTCTAAGACCCCCTAATGTCACCTAGGGACCCCCAAAGAAGCAGAGATCTACTTCACCAGCATCTGAAGTTGGAGAGTGACAGCTGAATGCGGAAGTGATGTAACATACACCACTTCCTGCATTCAGAGACCGGACTGGAGATTGGAGGGAGATCGTGTGCTGATCTTCAGGGACAGAGCCGCCGTGCCGGTCCCAGCTCGCACCGGGCACAGCGGAGCTTGGAATGGGGGGGGGGCTGCATAATTCAAGCCGGAACGTTTGAATTTCAAACAGATTTCCCACTTGTGCGCGCCGCCAAGCGGCGTGCAAGTGCAGCTGGCACGAGTGGGGCAGGAAAGGACATTTAAAAGCGCCCGCCCGCATTCAAGAAGCCGCCGTCCGGCTGTTTAATTACAACGGCCAGACGGCAAATGGTTAAAGAGAGACAGGAAATGAAGACAGGCTAAAGAATGGGGAGGGATATTCCATTCTAGGTAATAGGGTGGTGATATTTCATTCTAGGTAATGGGGGGGTA
>NW_017308048.1:13778-15009 GCF_000935625.1 Nanorana parkeri
GTTCAGAGGAATAAGTTTGGGGGCGCGGGGGGGGGGGTATTACATTATAGGTGGAGGTGTCATATGTCATCCAGGCTATAGAAAGGCCACAGGGGGAGAAGCTAAAACTTTATATACAAGACCCCGTCATTTACAGGCATGGGAACATAAAGTTCTGAGCTCTCTAAAATGCCGAGATTGTTTTATATCCAGTTCTTCTAGAAGAGTCTCTGGAAGAGTCACAAGTCTCTGGAAGGTGCAGCGGCTGATGTCAGGCGGTGGCAGAGGTGGTGTCATCGGTTGGAGAACCATCTGTGCAGGATGCGGCTCAGGATAGTCTGCGTGTCTGTTAGATCCGAGAGGGACGGCTGGTGGGGCTGCATGGAGTTTGGGGAATCTGAAGGAGGAAAGTCAGAGATACAGAGATGAAGAAAACAATAAGAAGTACAAGCTGACTTTATATCTGCAGCTTCCTGTTCACAGGCCGGGATGGAGAAGATCCCACAGCAGCGGAGACCTTCCACAATGTCTGCTGTGTCCAGCCAAACCTTCACTTCCATCAACAATGTCTGCCGTGTCCAGCCAACCCCTCCCCCTTCCATTAACAACGTCTGCCGTGTCCAACCAACCCTTCCCTTCCATCAACAATGTCTGCCGTGTCCAGCCAACCCTTCCCTTCCATCAACAATGTCTGCCGTGTCCAGCCAACCCTTCCCTTCCATCAACAATGTCTGCCGTGTCCAACCAAACCTTCACTTCCATCAACAATGTCTGCCGTGTCCAACCAAACCTTCACTTCCATCAACAATGTCTGCCGTGTCCAGCCAACCCTTCCCTTCCATCAACAATGTCTGCCGTGTCCAACCAACCCTTCCCTTCCATCAACCATTTTAGGCTAAAGTCGATATAATCCCCAATCATTCAAATAATCCCGGGGGTCTGATGATCACCGTCCCGAAAATTCTATGCCTACGGGCCGGTGAAATACGATGTGCCCAGCTGGTGTGGAACTACCAGTACCATCATGCCCTGCTGCATGTAAAGGGCAGCGAGCATTCTGGGACTTACTTGTAGTATGTCCATCCCTACTCCAGTGTCTTCTACATTCTGGGCACTAGAGGGCGGCGGCCTCAGTGCAGATGTCAAGTTGGCACCACAGCGGTGGCAGTTTCTCTTACCGATGATGGAATCCCGGGGGGTATCCAGGCTCCCGCTGCTGATGACCTCATCGCCTCTGGTCACCGTCACCGTG
>NW_017308048.1:15024-16842 GCF_000935625.1 Nanorana parkeri
GATGAAGGGGCAACTCCACCTTTATCTTCAACCTGTACAGGAAGACACCAAGAAACAGTAATGAGCCCCCTGTCTAGGGTATTGTGCCAACTGCTGTGCCCATTATGAGGGTCTCCCACCATCCCTGTGCTGAGTTCCCGGGTCTGTACCCCTGCTGTGCCCATTATGAGGAGCTCCCACCATCCCTGTGCTGAGTTCCCGGGTCTGTACCCCTGCTGTGCCCATTATGAGGAGCTCCCACCATCCCTGTGCTGAGTTCCCGGGTCTGTACCCCTGCTGTGCCCATTATGAGGAGCTCCCACCATCCCTGTGCTGAGTTCCCGGGTCTGTACCCCTGCTGTGCCCATTATGAGGAGCTCCCACCATCCCTGTGCTGAGTTCCCGGGTCTGTACCCCTGCTGTGCCCATTATGAGGAGCTCCCACCATCCCTGTGCTGAGTTCCCGGGTCTGTACCCCTGCTGTGCCCATTATGAGGAGCTCCCACCATCCCTGTGCTGAGTTCCCGGGTCTGTACCCCTGCTGTGCCCATTATGAGGAGCTCCCACCATCCCTGTGCTGAGTTCCCGGGTCTGTACCCCTGCTGTGCCCATTATGAGGAGCTCCCACCATCCCTGTGCTGAGTTCCCGGGTCTGTACCCCTGCTGTGCCCATTATGAGGAGCTCCCACCATCCCTGTGCTGAGTTCCCGGGTCTGTACCCCTGCTGTGCCCATTATGAGGAGCTCCCACCATCCCTGTGCTGAGTTCCCGGGTCTGTACCCCTGCTGTGCCCATTATGAGGAGCTCCCACCATCCCTGTGCTGAGTTCCCGGGTCTGTACCCCTGCTGTGCCCATTATGAGGAGCTCCCACCATCCCTGTGCTGAGTTCCCGGGTCTGTACCCCTGCTGTGCCCATTATGAGGAGCTCCCACCATCCCTGTGCTGAGTTCCCGGGTCTGTACCCCTGCTGTGCCCATTATGAGGAGCTCCCACCATCCCTGTGCTGAGTTCCCGGGTCTGTACCCCTGCTGTGCCCATTATGAGGAGCTCCCACCATCCCTGTGCTGAGTTCCCGGGTCTGTACCCCTGCTGTGCCCATTATGAGGGGCTCCCACTATCCCTGTGCTGAGTTCCCGGGTCTGGGGGGGATGGGTTATTAGGGGTAACTCACCCAGCCTCTCCTGCCCTGGGGGGCCCTGTCTGCCTGCGGGGGCCCCTCCTCTGCGGGGGGATCCTGGGAAGACGACCTCGGCTCTCTGGGTAGGTGAGAGTCTGGATACTTTAGCATGGAGTCTCGCAGGGAACCTCCTCTGGATCCTTCTGGACTCGGTGTTGGCGGCTCGATCCCCGGGAACCCTACAGAGACGGCAAAGGGAACCAATTACCCAAACAAGCTGTGGCCCTTTGGAGCTGTTAGGGGCCACAGTTGAGGACCCCTGTGTCTCTATCCAGTCTGTATCTGGATGGCGGCGGAGTTTCAGATTTCAGGACAATAAAAGAGACTCACGAGGGACGTCGCGGATCACGGAACCAAAATCGGCAAAGAGTTCATTGAAGTCGCGGAAAATCTCCTCGAAGCCGAACGGGTCGTGGAACGGGGGGCGCCCCCCCCAGGAGGGGGACTGGAAGCCGTGCCCGGGGGGGCCCTGGAAGAAGTCTTCATCCTCCTCATCTTCATCCTCTTCTTCCTGAGTCATCCCGCCAAAGAACGGATCCCTGGGGGAGGGGAGGAAAGAATCTTCTATGGGTACCAGTGACACCACAGCAATCTGACAACAAGGCGGAGTCACTCATCCCCAATGGTCACATGACACCGAGACCAGGTTTATTCATTTCAG
>NW_017308048.1:16910-26054 GCF_000935625.1 Nanorana parkeri
TAACTGCAAATAATAATAATATTATAAGATATATCTAATATTATTATTAATGATAAAAACATTTTTTTTTTAAGAAATGTATTGCAAAAATAATTACAAAAAAATAAAATAATAATGATAAAAGGCATATCTAATATTATTATTGTTAATGTAAAAATAAAAAAATAAACAGATTTTAAAAATTAGTGTGCTAAAAAAAAGAAAGAAGAATAAACAGAACTATGGCTCCAATATTTCAGTTTTGGGAAGGCGGAGTTCTATTTTTAGCGCCGTCGGCTCAGCTCCGTCCTTGGCTTCAGCTGTAGACGTTCACACGATTCTCGGAGCGCAGCGCAATCCGTCACATTTTATTTACTGTATTAGAACGCTGTGCGGACACAGTGAACCGCAGAGCTTACAATCTAGTGTCCTTAAACTACAACGGGCCAGGGGAGGAAAATGGAAATGCAGATTGTGGAGTCCAGGTAGGGACTGACGCCGAGACTGCGGAGCTCCAAGGCAAGTGTGCATACTTCTCCACTCCTGCCCATATTCAATGATAGACTTTAATACCTACAGCTATCTGTTAGCTGGACCTGGACAGTGAGAGGCCATGCTCCTGCCAGGACACATTATCTTCATAATAATATGACATCCTCTCACCTCATCCCAGGAGGCTCAAAGAAACGCCTGAACAGGTCAAATACGCTCATCTTCTCCCCCAAATGTCACCAACAGCAGCTGGAAAGTTCTCAGCAAAATACGCCACTTCCGCCAACCACCGCAAAACTGCCAACCAGCTCCCAACTTCCGCCAACCACTGCGCACCCGAGACACTTCGCCAACCTCAGTGTGCGTCTGACGTCAGTCGCTACGTCTATCAAGCAGACACGCGTCTTTTGGCGTACCGACTACGGTTTCTGATTGGCCTCAGGAGCCGAAACGTCATCAAAGCGCGCCGGAAGTGGCTCTTTGTGGTTCATGAAGAGTCTGGAAAGTTGGAAAGATGTTTTTATTATTCTTATTCTTTGTAGTAATGTTACATTTTAAACATAATGACTTATGTGAGGACTTAAAACTAAACCAGCTCTGAGAGCAGCATGGAGGCTGCAACTGTTGGCTGACCTCAAACAGGTGCAGATAATGCCTTCTTCTTCCACTGGTTCCAGGCCTGTGAGTCAAATAATGAAGCCAGAGGATAAACATAACAGCTGGACCCTTAGCATTTCCAGCAGGTGGTCAGCAGTGGCTGCTGCGTTTAGCACATGCAAATGATAACAATAGCTGACACATTATGGAGGGAATTTATCAAAACTGGAGCAGTTGCCCATGGCAACCAATTCAGTTTGTTCTGGTAAGATTTGAAAATGAGACAGAGAAGCTGATTGGTTGCAGTGCACATTGATACACCCCCCCCCTCCCCCCTATGTATCCATGCTGATTGACAACGCAGCTTATAGCAGAGCAAAGAATGTATAAAGAGGACCTGTCACAATGCAAATCTAGTTTAAAAAAGAAAATGGCGATTGCCAGGCTTCCTAGAGATCATGTAAGTCTCCTCTGCATCAAAGCTTCTAGCTGCCTCATCCTGTACACAGACTCCTTCACAGAGCTCAAGTTCAAAATAATATTTCATCATTGCTGTTTAACTTTTTATTTCCTTTTACGTGCTTAAAAATCCTCTCCCATGTAATGCGAAGGTAAGATGTGTTTACAATAATTAACCCTCTCTGTGCTGTGCCGGCAATCGATCTCCAATCACAGAGCCACTTTCCCGGACCCGCACCGGGCATAGCGGACTTCAGGATCGGCGGCTGCGGAGGGGAGGGGGGCGCACACCCACATGCAAAATACAAGCCATCTGGCGGTTCTACAGCCACCGGAACGCTCGTATTCAAAACAGCCATGACACTGGAATGTTCCTCTGTGTCCTCGCGTCTGTGCACTGGGGGGAATTTATCAAAACTGGAGCAGCTGTGCACGACAACCAATCAGCTTCTCTCTCTCATTTTCAAATATTACCTGAGCAAACTGAAAACAGATGCTGATTGGTTGCCATGGGCAACTGCTCCGCATTCTGCCTGCTACCGTCTTGATAAATTCCCTTCACTGTTTTTTTTCTGGAGTTCTTCTTTAAAACAAAGCAAGCATACTCACTTGATCCTCGGTCCCGCCTGGTTGTTAGACCGCTCCCCGCAGCCTCTTCTCCTCTGGGCTCTGGCAGTCTAAGTACAGCTGACATACAGGTGCATTGACTTACATTGGACGTCGAGGGACATTCCACAGCCGGAGAAGAGTGGGAAGAGAGAGTCGAGTAGTGGCCGCTGCAGGATCGGGTGAGTACGCCTGCTTTATTTTAGACCCTAGACAAAAATGAGCCCTTTACCCTTGCAGTGCGGGGGAGGGGGGGTAGCCCCACTGTAAGGGTTCATTTTTTTTTTTAAATCATGAAGTTCCTCTTTAAATGAACCCCTTTTAAGATCTCTTGTTCTCTTCTATGCTGTCATCAGCCCCGCCCCCTCCCCTTCTCCCCTTTTCACTTTTGTTTTCCCCTATAGTACAGCCAAACAGTAACCCCGCCCCCTTCTCAGTGGGACTTCATGTTCCTCTCCCCGGCTCCATAAAAACCTTTTAAACCCGGGGTAGCCAAGCTCCGGCCCTCCAGCTGTGGTGAAACTACAAATCCCATGATGCATCTCTCTCCGGAAGTCATGTCTGTGGCTGTGAGAATCTTGCAATGCCTCATGGGATTTGTAGTTCCACCGCAGCCGGAGGGCCGGAGTTCGGCTACCCTTGTTTTAAACCATTAGCCAGGGCAGCCGAGGTCTCTATCTCACTGAAGGGACTGCTCACGGCTTTTTCTACATATACATATTTGGGAGTGGCGGCCACCAGCCATTTCCACTTTTGGAACACGTTATAGAACCTCCACCCCGGGGGGAGGCAACCTCGACATTACAGTTGTGGGACTACAAGTACCATGTTGGGGTTAGCATTAGGGTTGGAGATTGGTTACAAGTTAGTGTGAGGGTTAGCGTTAGAGCAGGTGTAGCCAACCTCGGCCCTCCAGCTGGAACTACAAGTCCCATGAGGCATTGCAGGACTCAGACATTGCATTGACAGCCACAGAAGCATGGTGGCGTTTGTAGTTTCTGCACAGCCAAAGTTGCCTACCCCTGCACTATCCCTTTGTCCCCCTGCATGTACACAGAGACACAAGGCCGGGCTCCTAATCCAGAGTCCATTAGAGATTCGAGTTCCGACGGAGGGAGCAGCCACAAGTGTATATTCCCCATCACTTCTCAGTATGGAATCCTGCGGGGGGTGCAGAACCACACATGTTCCTTTTTGGATTGGGCTGCAGAACCTCACATGGCCCTCCAGGGGGAGCTGCAGAACCTCACATGGCCCTCCAGGGGGAGCTGCAGAACCTCACCTGGGCCTTTTGGAGGGGGCTGCAGAACCTCACATGAGGCTCCAGGGGGAGCTGCAGAACCTCACATGAGGCTCCAGGGGGAGCTGCAGAACCTCACATGAGGCTCCAGGGGGAGCTGCAGAACCTCACATGAGCCTTCAGAGGGTGCTGCAGAACCTCACATGAGCCTTCAGGGGGAGCTGCAGAACCTCACATGAGCTTTGAGTGGGGCTGCAGAACCTCACATGATCCTTCAGGGGGAGCTGCAGGACCTCACATGAGCCTTCAGGGGGGGCTGCAGAACCTCACATGAGCCTTCAGGGGGAGCTGCAGAACCTCACATGAGCCTTGAGTGGGGCTGCAGAACCTCACATGAGCCTTGAGTGGGGCTGCAGAACCTCACATGACCCTTCAGGGGGAGCTGCAGAACCTCACTTGAGCCTGCAGAGGGGGCTGCAGAACCTCACATGAGCCTTCAGGGGGAGCTGCAGAACCTCACATGATCCTTCAGGGGGAGCTGCAGGACCTCACATGAGCCTTCAGGGGGAGCTGCAGAACCTCACATGACCCTTCAGGGGGAGCTGCAGGACCTCACTTGAGCCTGCAGAGGGGGCTGCAGAACCTCACATGACCCTTCAGGGGGAGCTGCAGAACCTCACTTGAGCCTGCAGAGGGGGCTGCAGAACCTCACATGGGCGTCCAGGGGTGGCTGCAGAACCAAAAATACCTCCTGCGAGGTGATGAGTGGTCACAGCCGGGGGCTCCTTTAAGACAGAATTGTTCTGGGGGCGGGGCTTGGTCAGGTGGGGATCCGCCCCTTTTGCAGAGGATACAATGTTTTCCAGTTTGTTTTAAAAAAAATATTTTATGTCGCTTCCATTTCCTGTGAAGAAAACTCAGATCGTCAGCGCGCTCTTATCAACGCAAATTCTTCTTTTTGGTTCGACCCCGAAATCCCCCCGACCTCCGATCCTTTTCCAAATACAGGGGGAGCTTTTCTCAGGATGTCGCCATCAACTTATACCACCTGCCTCTGTGGACTGATGGACTATGTGTACTAGGACTACCTCCCAGCAAACTCGGACCTTTGCTAGAACCCTGATTCAGGGTAACCCTACGCAGCTCCTTTCAGGCAAAGGGACACCAAGCGTGTGCTGGGAGGAGGAGGGGACTCAGGAGACTGTCCATGCAAGACCTTCAACACTGTGGCTTGCACATGAGGCAGGACTTGGTGGAGACCAAGGGGCACACTTCAAGGAGGAATCCAGGCACTCCATCTTTGTTCCCAGGTGGAGAGCTTGGAGAAAGGTGAGAAATACAACTTCTTTTTTAGGAAACTGCACTTAGGCCACACCCCCTGTATGAACTGCCTCACAAGACCGGACCAATCAGGACGGGGAAGGAGTCTGTTGCGGAAGTGGTCTGGGACTACTACCACTACCTCTACTCCTTGAAGGAACTGCGGCCTACAGGTTCTGGTCAGGTATCAGCAACACTTTGATTGGCCACCAACTCTCCCTTGACCTTGGAGGAGCTGCCCTCTGCCATCAGATCCTTTAAGATGGGTAGGGCCCCGAGCTGCGACGGTCTCCAAGCAGAGCTCGATGTAGCGATGTGGGACCTTGTCAGCCTGGACCTGCTAGAGGGACAACTCGCTCCGCCCATTTGTTTTCATTACATGACAGCTCTCTGTCCTCAAATGGCATGTAAACAAATGGGCGGAGTGAGTCCAGTGACATCACGACTCGCTCCGCCTATTTGTTTACATTCAGGGCCAGACTTATCATTTTGAGGCGGGGTCGGTGGCCAGCGGGACTGTTTTGTTGTTTTTATTCTGCAAGTCGGCAGCCATCGTGATTTAGGGGGATCTACATTGCCGGATGATGTAATTGACCTTTGGATTACATCGATGGAAACCTTTTTGTTTAACTAATAAAGGAATTGTCAAAAACTGTGTTTTTGTTTTCTGTTCTAATAAAGGACTTTGTATACGGCGTGGTGTGTTTATTTACTATTTGGGGAATGAGTCGGGGTAACAACGACCCTTTACTCATTCACTAGGGGGGCTGCATCTGTGTGCCCTCTTTATGAAAGGGAGCACCCAGATCCAGATAAGCCCCCCTGCCAGCAGACCCCCCCCCCCACAACCAGGGCCAGGTTGTGGGGAAGAGGCCCTTGTCTTTGGGCGGGGGCTGGATCTGGGTGTCCCTTTTATGTAAGGGAGCACCCAGATGCAGATAAGCCCCCCTGCCCGCAGATCCCCCACAACCAGGGCCAGGTTGCGGGGAAGAGGCCCTTGTCCTCAGTAACATGGAGACAAGGTGCTTTTCCAGGGGGTCCCCTCCAATGGCGAGGGTATGTGGCCTGGTATGGTACAGGAGGGGGGAGAGCATGCGCTTCTTCCCTCCCTTTCCTGCTCTGCCACGCCACTGCTCGGATTAAGGTCTCGTTCACACCTAGGCGTGCTGCATATGCGTTTTTTTACCGCGCGTCGCGGTAAAAAAGTCGCACGACAAACACGCGTTTCCAAATGGCTACTTGGCTGTATCCCAATGGAAACGCGCAACAAAACGGCCCAAAGTAGTACCTGTACCTTTTCAGGCGTGGGCCGTTTTGTAGCGCGTTAGGGACGGGCAGAAATACGCCAAGGTGGGAACGAGACCATTGAATACAATGGGATTTAGATGTTTGAGCGTTTTGTAGAGCGTTCGTCGAGCGTAGAACGCGCTACAAAACGTTCAGGTGTGAACGAGGGCTAAGGGTCAGGTATGGAATTTTAGGGGGGAGGGGGGGGGGGCACATTTGCCAATCGGCCCCTTGGCTTCGACTGCCTTCACTTCGGCTCAGTAATTCATTTGGTTGCTTAGCGACTAACCCTCTTAGAATTTCTTCTGGGTCCCTGGTGCCATCTAGACATGTGTGGCATTTACTCTTGCCACACATCCTTCCTCTAGACCAGGCCTGATGACCCACATCCACCCTCCTTGGAGTGAGACACCGAAAGGGTCCTGGCGTGGGTTAAGGCAATTGAAAGGAAAATGTACACGTGTCACTTAATCAATCGTCCAGACAGGTGATGAATGTGATTATTCCCCGTTGGGGAATTTTAGGTGAATGTGGCCGTCTGTGTGTAGTTTAGCCTAATGCAGGTTACCGCACTCCGCCTGTCATCCCGGTCTTTTGTTTCAGCTTGTTGAATGACTGACGGACGGCAATGACTGCCCCGAACCTTTATTACCAATGACAGAACCTTTCTCTGTGATATAGTTACACTCTGAGTTCTGTTCTGACGGGTTCATATGGAGAGGATTTACTTTACCGTCTTCCCGTTATTTCAGATGACAGAAATTGTTGAGCGCTTTGGGGCAGCAGGCGATGGGAGGACGCGGAGCGCCATGTTTAACATCATCCCCATCTCACGGGACGCGGCCCTGGATGCTGGGGAGTGCCAGTCCATTGGGTGACGTTTAACGGACGTCTCCTTTAAGCACAATGGAAGCCACCGCTCTGAAACTGCGAGTTGCTTGGTTGCCATGCAGAATATTTTACTTCACACACGCAGCTTCCGGATCCGCAGACCTGCATTGTGTCGGAGACCCGTCAAGCCAAATGATCAGAATCACAGCCAATCAGGAATCATTTTCTGATGGAGATCAGCAATGGCGGCTACGTCTGTTCTCACAACTGGATAACTTGCAAAGTCCAAATATAATGTCTAGATCTTTCTTATCAATAATATCTATCTGATAGAATAAATGCCCATGCATCTATCACTTCCTATCTATCCATCAATATCATGTGATACGTTACAATGTCAGAGTCTGAATTCCATTGTAGATTCTTGTGTTGGGCAATGCCGCCCCCTGCTGGTTGGAACCGGCACAGCCAGGATTCTGAAACTATAGAGTGTAATGCACAGTAGATATATAGAGGGGTGATCAGGAGTATGTAAGGTACAGTACAACATAGTAGTTGTCCCTATATAATATACAGTACAGACTATAGCATGGAGCATTAGGGAGAGTGTAATGCATAGTAGATATATAGAGGGGTGAGGCGCAGTATGTAAGTTACAGTGCAGCATAGTGGCCAGGTGTATGTCATATACAGTACAGACCATAGCGTAAGTATGTCATATATATAGCACAGCCCGCAGGGTGGAGCAGGCAGGAGTATGTAATGCACAATACACATTTGGAGGGCTGATCAACAGTATGTAAAAGTGGGGTGGGCAGGAGAATGGTAGGTCATTATAGTGGGGTGGGCGGGAGTATGGTAGGTCATTATAGTGGGGTGGGCGGGAGTATGGTAGGTCATTATAGTGGGGTGGGCGGGAGTATGGTAGGTCATTATAGTGGGGTGGGCAGGAGTATGGTAGGTCATTATAGTGGGGTGGGCGGGAGTATGGTAGGTCATTATAGTGGGGTGGGCGGGAGTATGGTAGGTCATTATAGTGGGGTGGGCGGGAGTATGGTAGGTCATTATAGTGGGGTGGGCGGGAGTATGGTAGGTCATTATAGTGGGGTGGGCGGGAGTATGGTAGGTCATTATAGTGGGGTGGGCGGGAGTATGGTAGGTCATTATAGTGGGGTGGGCGGGAGTATGGTAGGTCATTATAGTGGGGTGGGCGGGAGTATGGTAGGTCATTATAGTGGGGTGGGCGGGAGTATGGTAGGTCATTATAGTGGGGTGGGCGGGAGTATGGTAGGTCATTATAGTGGGGTGGGCGGGAGTATGGTAGGTCATTATAGTGGGGTGGGCGGGAGTATGGTAGGTCATTATAGTGGGGTGGGCGGGAGTATGGTAGGTCATTATAGTGGGGTGGGCGGGAGTATGGTAGGTCATTATAGTGGGGTGGGCGGGAGTATGGTAGGTCATTATAGTGGGGTGGGCGGGAGTATGGTAGGTCATTATAGTGGGGTGGGCGGGAGTATGGTAGGTCATTATAGTGGGGTGGGCGGGAGTATGGTAGGTCATTATAGTGGGGTGGGCGGGAGTATGGTAGGTCATTATAGTGGGGTGGGCGGGAGTATGGTAGGTCATTATAGTGGGGTGGGCGGGAGTATGGTAGGTCATTATAGTGGGGTGGGCGGGAGTATGGTAGGTCATTATAGTGGGGTGGGCGGGAGTATGGTAGGTCATTATAGTGGGGTGGGCGGGAGTATGGTAGGTCATTATAGTGGGGTGGGCGGGAGTATGGTAGGTCATTATAGTGGGGTGGGCGGGAGTATGGTAGGTCATTATAGTGGGGTGGGCGGGAGTATGGTAGGTCATTATAGTGGGGTGGGCGGGAGTATGGTAGGTCATTATAGTGGGGTGGGCGGGAGTATGGTAGGTCATTATAGTGGGGTGGGCAGGAGTATGGTAGGTCATTATAGTGGGGTGGGCGGGAGTATGGTAGGTCATTATAGTGGGGTGGGCGGGAGTATGGTAGGTCATTATTTGCTCCCACTGACCAGCAATTTAAGGGTCATGATTACATATTCCTGACCCCCTGCACTTTATATGTTGTATGTTACATGCTCCTACCTGCTGCACAATATGCATATATGTTGTGTTACATGATCAATATATGTGCGCCCACTTGTGCATTTTTTATGTCCTGCAGATTATTTCATTGGCCCGGACGGGGACAGTACGAGAGCAGCAGCAGTAACAATCCATATCAGACACGTTACAGACCCAATAAGACGCCACACGCGTGGTACCAGAAACCCGACAGACGCGGCTCCTTTAATCATTTATAAATA
>NW_017308048.1:26751-29889 GCF_000935625.1 Nanorana parkeri
CGGCACTGCGACAACAGGAAACAAACTTAGACTCTTCTCCTCCCCCTTCCCCCGTGCCCATTGTCCACACACCACAAGATATCACGGCAGCATACAAGGACACACATACACACACGTGGCATACTGCACGAGGCTGCATGGAGAGTGATTCGTGTACATACACACACACACAATGCGGTCACATTTGCACTTTTAGTCTCACGTGTTCCACATGCAAAAGATCCCACCCGTCACGTGGGCCGGTGGTTGGAAAACGTCCTTGCGTGCTCGTTGGCGGGAGGGCGGAGCTCTTTCTTGCCCCGGAGTTCATTACAAAGGCTGAATCCGCTCAAAACTCTGCTGTGGGCGGACAGCGGTGGGGTGAGGGGGGGCATGTCAGTATAGAATTATGGGGGCTCATTGCTGACAGTGGCTGCCCCCTCATCATCTTTGCTTATTGAGTCATTGACCTGGAACAATCAGAAGTGGTTTTAGGGCCCTCGGCCACCAAGCTTGTTCCAGATGTGTAGAAAGGACAGAGATGACCGTCCCCGGTACTTCAAGGACAAGACAGCAATTGCAGTCACCCCCCTTCCTGCCTGATATGGTTTGGGGACCCCAATAGTGAAATCCCCTGATTGGATTTCCTATACTTCCCACCGCCAAGGCGTCTTCAAAGCCAAGAGTCCTACCTCTCCCGCTGCATCTCCTGCGGTGCATAACCCAACGGTGAGAACCAGTCCTTACAATGGTAGGAGAGCAGTATGGGGGGAACTCAAGGGCCCATGAGAGACAGTGGGCACCTTTTAGGTGGTACATTTGGGTGTTTTTTTTTGCACCCTCACATTCTATGGTGGCCAAGGACAACCCCTAGACGCCAGTACATTGTACCCTCATCAGTAGGGGAAGTCCGGCAGTGAAGGCCGTGTTCAGGTCCTTGGTTGAAAATTATATACAGTGGTGTTCACATTGTAGGAGGGATCCCAGAATATTCCGCCCCTCCCCCAAGGGCGTCTTGCTTTGGGCCTCTTGGAAGTTGACGGCTGAGGCCTTTTATTACACAAATCCTCCCTTCAGAAGTCTTCATCTTAGGTCGGAGAGCTTCCAGTGCTTTTCACAAATCCTGAAGGAGCCACCTAAGACTCCAAACACGCAAACGGGCCGCCGTGGAATGTGCGGAGTGAGTAAACGGTTCCTTGAGGTAGCCCAAAGCCGGCGTCAATGATAATGGTCCCAAGACGAGAGTTGGGGGCCAACGCCGCTTAGACGTCCGAAGAAGCCTCGGCCGGCATCCCACCGTTGGGCATCAGGTTGACGCTGTTGTTGTCCAAGTCCATTTTCCCGTCGGTCCCGCCAATCGGCACGCAGCAGGGTTTGGCGAAGTTCCTGGCATTCTGGTAGAAGCCGTTGAGCGGGGTGTTCTCCGGCTGTTTGGAGGCAGACAGCTTCTCCGTCTCCGGCGTGCTGCAGCCCTGGACCTTCCGGTTGGCCTTGATCTTGTCCAGGCTGTTGTAGAGGATCAGGAACACGCAACCGCTCAGCGTCAGCGCCAACAGCACCGTCACCGCCACAAAGGGTTTGTAGTAGTCGGGCTCGTCCGTGCTGAAGGATACACCGTTGTCCCCGTGCCCACCGCTGGGGTCCTTGACCCAGTACTGGGCCACTTTGTACTTGAATCCATTCTCGTCGGCCCAGCACTCGTATGAGCCCAGCGTGCTGCCGCTCACAATGACAACCAAGCTGTCCTTGGAGGTGACGATCTGGTTCCCGGCTTGGCGGCTATGGCTCTTCCAGCTGTAGGTGGCGAGCAACGACATCTGTGGACACTCCAGATTCAGGATGGTGTTGTAAGGAGCCGTGAAGTTTTCAGCTGGCAAAACAAAAATGTAGATGTTAATTACCAATAAGGATACAGAGTGTGTTTCTCCATGGGCGGAGCCTCTACATTTCATTGATTGGTAACAATGCGCCAGGTTTAGTGCTAATTTAGTTGAAATTAATGTGCATCTCCGTCCTAAACTTTTTTGGGATAGAGTGGGGAAGGCTAGAAACCCCCGTGATCTTCCTGAAAACATCAGACTGTCTTAGTACTGCTCTCAAGATCCCTCGAGATGCAAGATGTGGTCTGGCTCTTGGGAGGAGTTATGCAAATATCAACATGCCCTTGATGGATGGGTGGGTGTCAGTCTGGAGGAGTGGGCGTTCCTAAGCAGGCTGTTTTTGCATGCAGACCGCCCCATGGTAACGCCCATATGTGATGCTGAGCCTCCATGATTGAAATAACAGATATCCAATGAAATCAGAGGAACTTATATCAGTCCAGGAGAGGAGCCGTTACAACAGTGCAAGACTGAAGGTAAGGCTGGAGTTCCGCCTTAAGATGTAAAGAGCTCCATTATAACTAGGGATGCACCGATACCGGATTTTCGGTATCGAGTACAGATATTTTTTTTTCCGGTACTCACCCAATACAGATACTGGAAGTCAAATAAAAGGAACCCAGGTGGCGTGTAAAGACTCGCCACCCGGCTTCCCGATTAGCATGGAAGTCATCTCCATGCTCCCTCATCACTAGGTAACAAGGAAGCATAGAGCCGGCTTTCTGACCAAATCGGGGCGGGTAATGACACGTTGCCAGGTTTCCCGATTGGCCAGCTTCTCGACCAATCAGGAATCCGGGCCGCGAGTCAATACACTTGGTGACGAGGGAGAATTAAGCCGGCTTTCTGGTCAATCAGGAAGCTGGGGGGCGGGTAATGACTTGCTGTCCGGCTTCTTAATTGGCCAGCTTCTCGACGAATGAGGAAGCAAGGAGGCGAGTCATTTCACGCTACCCGGCTTCCTGATTGGCCGGGAAGCCAGCTCCATGCTCCCTTGAGCATGGAGCCGGCTTCCCGGCCAATCAGGAAGCCGTGCAGCATGTAATTACTCACTGCCCGGCTTGCTGATACCGGAAGTTCGGGGATTGGGCTAGGCATAGAAGCATTTGGGCGAGCACTTACCCAGATACTTAGTATCGGCACCAATACCGATACGAGTGTTGGTGCATCCTCAATTATAACAGAGGTCATTATGACAGTTTGTTAATGAATAGACATTAATTGGGGTGCTGTCATATTCTATTTATAATAAGCTGCATTGCTGGTGACTTCTGCTTGG
>NW_017308048.1:29917-35119 GCF_000935625.1 Nanorana parkeri
GGGGGAGTCGGTTATTCAAGCATTATTATTTAGGTGATACGGCCCTGATACATTAATTGAATTGTAATATTAGGTGATAGGACCCTAATATACTGTATTGATGGCATGTTATGAATTAGTGGCATCGGTTTTTTTAAATTGTCGAATTATGGGGTGGGGTGGGGTGGGGGTATCATGGCACTGTAATCACTGTATCATTTAAATAATTAGGAGGAATGACGGCACTTCACTGCAAGATATGAAGCATTTTATTCATTAGCAATAAATAAATATATACTCTCTCTCTTTGAGGGTCTAGTCACAGTATCACGCTGCGGTAACGCATGTCACATGCTTTGGTGCGATGTGGTGGCGTGTTTTCTAAATGGCGCCCCAAAGCAACTTGCCAACAGACGAGCACTGCAACAAATGCTGTGGGCACAATTTTTGGTCTGCTTTGGTGCATTAGGCCACCCATTTAAATGAACGGGCTGCCCTAACACAATGTATGTTAACACTCATCCATTTAAACGCACCATAGCGGACCAAGCTGGGGCGAATGGACCCTAAAAGTGGCAGGTAAACCACCTTTTTGTGCGTATGAGCCAATATTTTGAGAAACCGAGTCGGGGATTAGAGTGGGCAATGTTGCTGCACGAGGAGATCAGTGGCGGCAGCCATTTTTGTTTAATATTCACTGTGACACAGAAACAAGTACAAATGAGCTCTTTATAAATAGCGTTCATGTCGTATGTTGGCTCACCTCGCAGCGGCGGGTTGTCCAAGTCCTGGCCTGGTCGCGGCGATCTGCCTTTTGGTGGGGGGCTTAAGCACGTGGTGTTCGGGTTGCCCATCTCGATATCTTGTAGCCATTCTCTAGAAGAAGAGAAGATATATGATTTGGAGGTTCCTTCACCGCAGCTGCTGCCCCTTCTTCCATTGGAGGAGGGTGGGGGGAAATTCTTCCAGGGCTGAGCAGTGCTCACGTAATGACCACTTAGCCCTGGAGTACTGTGAGCCCAGCCTGTGTGGTGACGCGCCCCCATGGGCTGTGGAATGGTCAGGCTGGGCTTCCAGAATGTAAATGTCATTCTGCACTGAAGCTAGTGCTGGATCAAGGAGGAACTCAGGGAGAGCTCTGCAACTTGGAGAGGGTAAGTAGACATGGTCAATATTTTGGGGGGGGACCTATATCCTCAATCCAGTATATATACATTGAGTATACAATGTATATGGGGTGGATTGAGGATACAATGTATATGGACTAGATTGAGGAAACAATCTAGTCCATATACATTGTATCCTCAATCTAGTCCATATACATTGTATCCTCAATCTAGTCCATATACATTGTATCCTGAATCTAGTCCATATACATTGCATCCTCAATCTAGTCCATATACATTGTATCCTCAGCCTAGTCCATATACATTGTATCCTCAGCCTAGTCCATATACATTGTATCCTCAGTCTAGTCCATATACATTGTATCCTCAGCCTAGTCCATATACATTGTATCCTCTATCCACCCCATATACATTGTATCCTCAGCCTAGTCCATATACATTGTATCCTCAGTCCACCCCATATACATTGTATGCTCAACCAAGTCCATATACATTGTATTCTCAGCCTAGTCCATATACATTGTATCCTCAGTCCACCCCATATACATTGTATCCTCAGCCTAGTCCATATACATTGTATCCTCAGCCTAGTCCATATACATTGTATCCTCAGTCCACCCCATATACATTGTATCCTCAGCCTAGTCCATATACATTGTATCCTCAGCCTAGTCCATATACATTGTATCCTCAGCCTAGTCCATATACATTGTATCCTCAGCCTAGTCCATATACATTGTATCCTCAGTCCACCCCATATACATTGTATCCTCAGCCTAGTCCATATACATTGTATCCTCAGCCTAGTCCATATACATTGTATCCTCAGCCTAGTCCATATACATTGTATCCTCAGTCTAGTCCATATACATTGTATCCTCAGCCTAGTCCATATACATTGTATCCTCAGCCTAGTCCATATACATTGTATCCTCAGCCTAGTCCATATACATTGTATCCTCTATCCACCCCATATACATTGTATCCTCAGCCTAGTCCATATACATTGTATCCTCAGTCCACCCCATATACATTGTATGCTCAACCAAGTCCATATACATTGTATTCTCAGCCTAGTCCATATACATTGTATCCTCAGTCCACCCCATATACATTGTATCTTCAGTCCACCCCATATACATTGTATCTTCAGTCCACCCCATATACATTGTATCTTCAGTCCACCCCATATACATTGTATCTTCAGTCCACCCCATATACATTGTATCTTCAGTCCACCCCATATACATTGTATCTTCAGTCCACCCCATATACATTGTATCTTCAGTCCACCCCATATACATTGTATCTTCAGTCCACCCCATATACATTGTATCTTCAGTCCACCCCATATACATTGTATCTTCAGTCCACCCCATATACATTGTATCTTCAGTCCACCCCATATACATTGTATCTTCAGTCCACCCCATATACATTGTATCTTCAGTCCACCCCATATACATTGTATCTTCAGTCCACCCCATATACATTGTATCTTCAGTCCACCCCATATACATTGTATCTTCAGTCCACCCCATATACATTGTATCTTCAGTCCACCCCATATACATTGTATCTTCAGTCCACCCCATATACATTGTATCTTCAGTCCACCCCATATACATTGTATCTTCAGTCCACCCCATATACATTGTATCTTCAGTCCACCCCATATACATTGTATCTTCAGTCCACCCCATATACATTGTATCCTCAGCCTAGTCCATATACATTGTATCCTCAGTCCAGACCATAGACAAAAACGCGTTGGCTTGTGTAGCGTTCCTCCTGATTTTACAATGTAATACATTTGTATCCGGACTAATAACTCTGTGTTGTGCGGCTTCAATCTCAGATTCATATGGTTACATTACAAACCAAGGTGACTGTGGGAATTCATTGATGTGTAGAGGCCACTAGCCCAGAATCCAGACACCCGGTGTATAGAGCATTCCAATACTATTGGATAGGCACACCAGGACGACTGAAGGGTTCCCGAGCTACATATCCCTTCAAATAGAAAGGCATCTGCAATCTCCCAAAGAGGGAGGAGCTATGTTAGATGCATTCTAAACCCATACAGTAAGTAGCTGAACAATCGTACATGGCGAAGGCCGACCGGCGGTGTGAGGTCCAGTGCAGGCCTCTGAGTCGTTGGCAGCGCGTTCCTGGCAAAGCTTTACTTACGCAGTACTGGGATTGGCCGGGAGGCTCTGACATTGATTGTCATTCTTGTTCCAGGCGCAGTACGGGTCTCGGGCCAGGACGCACTCGAAGCAGGTTCTGTATACGCTACAATTGGCCACGGGCACCTGGAGGATGCCGTCCGTCGTGCCCACGTACAGGATCTTCTGCAAGAGGAGATAAGAGTCAGACTGGCCGGGATCTGATCGTGAACATCGGGCGGAGGAAGAGGAGGAGATCGCTGCAATGCCAAAAATGGCGCATGGCTGTGTTTTTGGGACATTTGACCATTCTTTGTACCTTTGACCATTCTTTGTAAAGGTCTTTGTACCTTTTTGGGGTCTTACCTTGCTTGGTTCCAGCAGAAGAGTTTTAATGGGCTCCGGCTCTTTCAGCAGCCTCAGCTCTTCAATAATATGCGACTCTGTGCCATCCTTGACAAGGACCACCTTGTGCAACGCACCCTTGTCTGCAAAATACAAGAGGAACAGAGTGGTTAGAGAAGGAGCGTGGAGAGTTCTTGTGAATAGTAAAGCCCCCCAATGTTCTGTCTCTGGTCCCCTGCAGCCCAACACACGGCCCGCCATGTACAGGGATGAGTATGCCACCTGTTGGACACCAGAGGGCAGCGGGGGGGTTATTATTACTGCCACCAATGAATGGGCTTATCTTATACCCACTTTTTCTTTAGAGTGAACACTCATTGAGGTAACACTGTATAAAAAAAGCAGCACAACTAAAATATTCCGGCAATGAGGTGCATTACAGTTTATTCATTTTGAATGGACCGCCTGACTTGAGGCAATGCATCTCAACGCATTAAAATGTGCTGCTTATGCGCGGCCCTTTTAAAGTGCTGTGGGTGGCATTTGAGGCCCTCTATAGTTGTCCATCACTGCTCTAGTTCATACAGCTCTGCCTTAAGGAGAAGGAGACGCAAGGAGCAGCTAATGCAGAAATGATTTCCTATTACAAAACACAGAATGGTTTACAAACCATCTGCCTGCATGTACGCAGACTGTGAAATAAAGGTTTTGCAAATAATGAGAAAATTATATAATAAAGTTTCATGATAAAACCAGCCAGCAGCCATATAAAACAGTTGAAACCACTTGTGACCAGTAGAGGGCAGCATAACGGAGATCACTGCAATGCCCAATGCCACCAGCAGAGGGCAGCGGCACACCAGTTGCATCACAATAGCAGCCACTATTAGCATTCTTGTGCTCTTAGTCACAAATGGAAGCCGGATGAAGTGTCATTAAACATGCCATTGATCAATTACTAAAAGCTGCTGCTCAACTTCTAGAAAGCAGCACTTGCATCATGAAAAAATTACACCCAATGGCTGCCTCCAGTACCGAATAGGAGTTTTAGCAGTGCCATTTACCATGTCCTGTCTAAAAAGTATCCTTAGATACACCATATTACCAAAAGTATTGGGACGGCCTTTACATGCACATGAACTTTAATGGCCCCCCAGTCTTAGTCCGTAGGGTTCAGTATTGGGTTGGCCTGCCCTTTGCCGCTATAACAGCTTCAACTCTTCTGGGAAGGCGTCCACAAGGTTTAGGAGTGTGTCTATGGGAATGTTGGACCATTTGTGAGGTCAGGTACTGATGTTGGAGGAGAAGGCCGGGCTCGCAGTCTCCGCTCTAATTCATCCCAAAGGTGTTCTATCGGGTTGAGGTCAGGACTCTGTGCAGGCCAATCACGTTCCTCCACCACAAACCCCCCCCATCCATGTCTTTATGGACCTTACTCAGTGCACTGGTGCGCAGTCATGTTGGAACAGGGAGGGGCCATCCCCAAACTCCTCCCACAAAGTTGGGAGCATGAAATTGTCCAAAATGTCTTGGTATGCTGATGTCTTAAGAGTTCCCTTCAATGGAACTAAGGGGCCAAGCCC
>NW_017308048.1:35265-42280 GCF_000935625.1 Nanorana parkeri
AAGCCCAACCCCTGAAAAACAACCCCACACCATAATCCCCCCTCCACCAAACTTTACACTTGGCACAATGCAGTCTGGCAAGTACCGTTCTCCTGGGGCAACCGGCAAACCCAGACACGTCCATCACCAGACAGAGAAGCGTGATTGGTCACTCCAGAGAACACGTCTCCACTTCTCTAGAGTCCAGTGGCGGCGTGCTTTACACCGCGGCATCCCACGCTTTGCATTGCACTTGGTGATGTAAGGCTTGGATGCAGCTGCTCGGCCATGGAAACCCATTCCATGAAGCTCTCTACGCAATGTTGTTGTGCCAATCTGAAGGCCACATGAAGTTTGGAGGTCTGTAGCTATTGGCTCTGCAGACAGTTGGCGACTTCTGTGCACTGTGCGCTTCAGCATGCGCTGACCCCGCTCTGTCATTTTACGTGGCCTACCACTTCCTGTCTGAGTTGCTGTTGTTCCCAGTTGCTTCCACTTTGTTATAATACCAGTAACAGGTGACCACGGAATATTTAGTAGCAAGGAAATGTCACGGAACACCTGAATCCAATGATTTGGAGGGGCGTCCCAATACTTTTGGTAATATAGTGCAAGTTAGGTTGTTTGGGCAGACATGGACCGGTCCCTGTATTACCAAAAGGAGGACCAGGAGAGTGCAGCATCACAATGATCCAGTGCATTGTAATAGGGATCACCGCAATACCACACGTGACCAGCAGAGGGCAGCATAACACCACATGTCGGCATTAGGGGGCAGCATAACACATGAAAAAGATCTGACTTACCTGTGCCCAGGTACATCACGGTGTAATTGCCTCCCGATAGTGCTGGCACAGAATCTATGGCGATGTGGGTGTAGTTGGCGCTCCGTTGGATCAGGAGTGGATTTTTGCCGACTGGGTAAACCTTGTCGTCCATCAGGTAGTGGTCTTTCATGAAATTGAGCACTGTGTCTGAGAACTTCCCCGATGAGCACTAAGAAGGGGTTAGAGAAAGTTTACATTAATATTTCAAAGCCGTGCGCCATTTTTATTGACATGAATTCCTCATGCCACCAACCGTCTGGAACGGGCACAGAGACTTGAATTCAGAATTCTGGGTGTGGCAACGTCCTACTGGGGCAATACAAATAATCCAATTGGCCAACAATAGTGTAAGAAGAGTCTGTGCGCTGCCACCTTGTGGCTGCCCGGGGTACTAGAGTCCACAAACACTAATGCAGCTGATAGATAAGGTGGTATGGGCCCTATGTACTTACACTGCCCGGCCGCGGATTGGACACGTGTCCATTGTATCTGGTCCACTTTGAGCTCTCTTTGTTTTGCTCCTTGTAGTTGCCATTGAAAGCCGCCTCGATGTCCGCGAGCTTGAAGGAGCAAATGGCGGAACTGCTGGAGCCGCTTGACTGCCTGTGGGGAACGGATAAGAGGGTTACGTGACAAAAACGTCACACAGGGCTGGGGTGATGAAACAACAATGCTGGCCGAACAGCTAAATACACAGGAGGATCACATGTATACCATAAGAACGGTTATGTCTACCGAACCATGTGCATCACTAAACACACCTTCCCATGACCCGCATAACCTGGGTGACAACACTTCTCAAGCCTTACATACTCCATGGTCACTGCCCCCTGACTGTTCTTGACCACTGCTCCACCATCTCCCTCCCACCCCTTCAAATTGTTCTTGGCTTGCTCTTCTTCCCCCCACCTGCTCTTGGCCACTGTAACAACCCCACCCCCGGCCCCCACTTGGTTTTGTCTACTTTTCTGCCCTCTCTGCTTGATCTAGGCCCCTGCTCCACCTGTCATCCTCCTGCATGTTCTTGGCCCCTGCCCCACCCATCATCCGCCTGCTTTTTCTTGGCCCCTGCTCCACCTGTCATCCTCCTGCTTGTTTTTGGCCCCTGCCCCACCCATCATCCTCCTTGTTCTTAGCCCCTGCTCCACCTGTCATCCTCCTGCTTGTTTTTGGCCCCTGCCCCACCCATCATCCTCCTTGTTCTTGGCCCCTGCTCCACCTGTCATCCTCCTGCTTGTTCTTGGTCACTGCTCCACCCATCATCCTCCTGCTTGTTCTTGGCCCCTGCCCCACCTGCCATCCTCTTGCTTTTTCTTGGTCACTACTCCTCCCATCATCCTCTTGCTTGTTCTTGGCCCCTGTTCTACCCAACATCCTCCTGCTTGTTCTTGGCCCCTGCTCCACCTGTCATCCTCCTGCTTGTTTTTGGCCCCTGCCCCACCCATCATCCTCCTTGTTCTTGGCCTGTGCCCCACCCATCATCCTCCTTGTTCTTGGCCCCTGCCCCACCTGTCATCCTCCTGCTTGTTCTTGGCCCCTGCTCCACCCATCCTCATCCTCCTGCTTGTTCTTGGCCCCTGCTCCACCCATCCTCATCCTCCTGCTTGTTCTTGGCCTTTTCTCCACCCTCCCTCCAGCTTGTTCTTGGCCACTGGTGTGCCACCTTGTTTGTATTCCAGTCTACCTCTCACCCTGAGCTTTCTCCTTTCTGTAATCCCACCCAAGCCCCTTTCCTGGCCAGTCCATCCATTTACAGAGCAGACACTGCCGAATTTCTGCTTTCAACTGGTGCACAGTAATATAAAGGCAAATGCGGGGAGAACACATTGGCTGATACCCCCTGTTATTGGACCTTACAAATCATTATTGATCAGTATAACGGCGAGCTGGTCCTTTCATCAGCTCCTTATATATCATTTGCTTGTTCCCAATGGATTCCTGTACAGCATATTGACTGCTTGATAACATATGGCCGGGCCCGGGGTTCAGCAAGTGTAATCATTGATCTGATAATGTATGGAGAGCGAGCGGAACACAGACTAGAGATTATCATTACTCTTCAACGATAGATGGTGAATGGAAACAAAGACAGGACACAGGCAGATTCAGAGACAACTGGGCAGTATCCAGGTATCAGGTGATTTGGCAATGGCCAGAGCTGTGGGGACCTTCCTATAACCCCTCCCACTCCGGGTAATCCTTCGTTTTTTGCTATTGTCCTGAGGTGCTGGATGTCTCCTCTCTACTGAGGGAGAGGTGTGTAGTTCAGTTATCTTGGGTTCTGCGTTTGTTCAATCAAGATCTTCTGGCTGTGGCCAGCCATAGTGGCAACCTCACAGCTTCTGGATAGGTGACCCATGGCAGCAGCTTTTGGCCCCAGACCCCGATGGACAAAAGACACAGAGTTGGCCTGTAATGTTGCTTCGGGCACTGAAACCTGCGTTAGGTGCCATCCTTGGTGAACTGGGTGAGTCACAGGGTGCTCTACAGGTCCAAGGCAGTGGCGTATCCGCACTGGTGTGACCCCATCCCTGAAGACCCCTTAGGTAGTATGCTCTTCTGAAGTGAGTGAAACCAAGGGTGGGTGGGCCTTCCACCCTTCCCTAGAATGTCTGATGCTACTGGTGGAGGAGTCTTTGCCCCAACTGAATCAACATTTGGCCCAGAGTACACTCATGGGCCAGATATTGCCCCTGGTCATTCTTTTTCAATGGCCTTTGGACTCTCATTCCCTGATTAAGGTTTTTGCCCAGAAAGTTCTTCACGTAGCCCCTCCAGTGATGCAGTGGAATCTCAATCTGGTACTTTCATGTCTCCAGAAAATCACTCATCCTCATAGTTCAAGCCGACGTGTGACAATTAAACTGTCACACGTCGGCTCAATAGATCGGGAAGTGAGTGAACACATACCGTCGCTCACTTCTCGATCATCTCCCTGCAGAGAGCAGAGACTGTCAGTCATTGCCACCCACAGGGATTCCCCCGCTCCAGAGCTGACTGGAGGAACGGATGGGGGAGAGGGCGGGTACAGCTGGCTTTGCCTCTAGATAGGCAGAGCCAGCTGTCACTCACGCAGCTGGGCGGATCTCGACAGTAATGTCGGGATCCGTCCCGGCTGCGGCGGTCTCAGTATACCGTGAGCTGTAGCTCGCGATATACTGAGCTTTGGGTCACGGGAGGACGCTAGTATATGTTCTCCCGTGACCCTTAAGAGAACTACGGGGAAAAACACTTACCTCATAGTTCTCTTTTAATGAAGACATTATCCTTCCTTCCTTTTTGTTCTGCCCTGAAACATCTTAAGGAAGTCTCTCTGCACTGTGCGGATATAGTTCAGGCTGTGTGGGTTGATCTCTCAGTTACAGCTTCATTCTGACGGATCATAGTACATGTCTATTCCACCACCTCGAGATGGATCAGACAGGTCATAGTACATGTCTATTCCACCACCTCGAGATGGATCAGACAGGTCATGGTGCATGTCTACTCCACCACCTCGAGATGGATCAGATGGGTCATTGTGCATGTCTACTCCACCACCTCGGGATGGAACAGACGGGTCACCAACTACGTTACAGATTTGTAAGGCCGTCACCTGGTCTTCTAGTCATACGTTCTCTAAGTTCTATTAGGTGGATGTTCAGGCCTCTGCTGATGCGAGTTTTGCACGGAACATGCTTCAGGCTGCTGTCTACAGTTCAGGTTTCTCTTCTTGGGCCTGTTTATGGTGCTGCGTTTCCCACCCCTGTTCTATTGCTTGTGGATATCCCAGTTGTTTGTGATTTGCCTGTGCCCTGTACCGTACCATCAAGAAAATGGGATTCTAGACTTCTCAGTGAAATCTGTCTTTAGGAGCACAGTACAGGACACAGCCTCTGTAGAGAGGAGCGTCTGTGGAGCTTTGCTCTCTGGTACTCACCACTGCGAGCTGAAGACGCCGTAGAACACGCTGTGCTCGGGGTCCTGCGAGTTGAGGATCGCTACGTGATGCAGGACATTGAAGGGAAAGTTGTTGGCGTGGGAACAGACGAGCTGTGCTTTCAGGAAGGTGGTCCATTTCTTCTGTAAGATTTTATCTCCTCCGACATCGTCCTGCGGGAGAGATAATGATCGGTTATCGGTATCTGGCTCGCTGCTTCCTCATCAGTCTGCCCAGACCTTGAGGCTATGTATGATTCCAGCTGAACTGATGCCATGGCAGAGGCCCAGGCAATATCTGCTTTAGAGTCTGCTGCAAGCTCTGTAACGCAGAACATTGTCTGGAGGACGAGCACCCCCCAACTTAACAATGAACTCCGAGCAAAAAAAACTTTGATTCAAATATTTTCCTCAACAGCCTCAAAAGGATATAAAATCCACTCTGTGTGCACCAAATGCCTTTGCAGATATTACCTTGTAAAGGTAACAGTGACATCATCACTGTGCTGTACATAGCCTGCGCAGAGCTGTGGGAGGCGGCAAGCAGGCCCCACCCACAACAGAAGGGGGCGAAGACCAGACCAGCCACCCTGCAAAAGGAGAGAGAGAGCAGCAGTGACCGGTCTTTATTACAGGAGGAGGTGGACACAAGACCAGTCACCCTGCACCAGGAGAGAGAGCAGCAGTGACCGGTCCTTATTACAGGAGGGGGGCGGAGACAAGACCAGTCCCCCTGGGCAAGGAGAGAGAGCAGTGACTTGTCTTTATTACAGGAGGGGGCGGAGACCAGACCAGTCACCCTGCACAAGGACAGAGAGCAAGGATTTGTCTATTGCAGGAAGAGCAAGGACATGCTTCCTAGTGCCTGCAGCAGACTGATGGCATCTTAACCTAGCCAAAGTCACTGGACTGAAGTGTAAGGATGACTATGAAATTATTAGGGTGTCACAGCCCCGCCTCCTGCCCCACCTGCTGTCTAAAGATCTCCCACTAGGTCTCCATACCTATGAAGTTGTTCAGCTGTATCTTCCCCTTTCAACAAACACATGGTGAAATAAAACCCGTCTAGTTTGCAGGGAAATTCCGATGTGACCGGCCGGGAATGTTTTTTTCTTTCTTATAGCGGTGGGGCGGCATCTTACCTTGCAGACTCGGGCCACGCGGGGAACCATAAGCTTGTCAAAGAAGTCAAACTCTTTGCCTGTTTCAGCGAAGAAGAAGTAGACCTTCCCGCCAGAGTCAGGGGCAGGGATGTAAAAAGATCCCGCGAAGGCGGTGTCAGCTGTGACAAGAGAGAAATGTTCAGGAACCAATGTATGGAGCATGTAAGGGACATTCTTCCCACTGACCCCCAATGTAGGGGCATTCTTCCCACTGACCCCCAATGTAAGAGACATTCTTCCCACTGACCCCCAATGTAAGGGACATTCTTCCCACTGACCCCCAATGTAGGGGCATTCTTCCCACTGACCCCCAATGTAAGGGACATTCTTCCCTCTGACCCCCAATGTAAGGGACATTCTTCCCACTGACCACCAATGTAAGGGACATTCTATCCACTGACCCCCAATGTAAGGGACATTCTTCCCTCTGACCCCCAATGTAAGGGACATTCTTCCCTCTGACCCCCAATGTAAGGGACATTCTTCCCTCTGACCCCCAATGTAAGGGACATTCTTCCCTCTGACCCCCAATGTAAGGGACATTCTTCCCTCTGACCCCCAATGTAAGGGACATTCTTCCCTCTGACCCCCAATGTAAGGGACATTCTTCCCTCTGACCCCCAATGTAAGGGACATTCTTCCCTCTGACCCCCAATGTAAGGGACATTCTTCCCACTGACCACCAATGTAAGGGGCATTCTTCCCACTGACCACTAATGTAAGGGACATTCTTCCCTCTGACCACCAATGTATGGAGCATTTTATCCACTGACCACCAATGTAAGGGACATTCATCCCACTGACCCCCAATGTAAGGAGCATTCTTCCCACTGACCCCCAATGCAAGGAGCGGTACACCCACCGACCGCCCCACAGACTTCCCACTGACCCCCAATGTAGGGGCATTCTTCCCACTGACCACCCCGCTAATGTCCCTGTGAACTGTATCATGCTTATTGGCAGTTACCTGAGCCCCGAGTTATTTAAGGGTTCGTCCATGTTTAATAGGTGAAGAAAGGCTGATATGAAGGAAGGAAACTTACAGTGCAGCCATCCCAGGGAGGCGTCCGTCTTCAGCGGAGTTCGGTTGCCGAGCGTCCTGTAGATGATGGGATCGTTCCCTATGAA
>NW_017308048.1:42476-43265 GCF_000935625.1 Nanorana parkeri
GGAAGCAGCCTGCAGGTCTGCCATTCTCCATGGGGGGGGTTGGGGGGTGGGGCATTGAGGAACCTGGCCTTGGGGCAGCAGAGAGAGTAAATCCGGCCCTGTCAGTAACCCAACTACCCTCAGGACCACAATCTTGTCTGTATTGCACGGCGGCTCTCTAACAGTCGCCGGGCACACAGATTCCTGACAGTTGCCGGAGCCGCACATTATTCCATCGCCTATACTCACCCACTACGATCTCCGTATGTTTATGTTGAGGGTCGAAGGGCGACTGCCCCTTGCCATCGAGGGCCAGAGTCTCGTTGTTGCTGTTGGTTGGCAAAGTGAAGGTGTCCAAATTCTAAAACAGAAATTAAAATATTCAAATCACGGACATTTTTTTTAGGTTTGGAGGGAACGAGGAACGCTTTCATCAGGCGGGAAGACTTCTTTTCACTTCCTGTGCAGATGCCAACGTTGTCACCTTGACAGGAAGTGAGAAGAAACCCCCCAGTATGTACACAGGCACCAGAAAAAACGCGCCCACCCAGATTTTATCTCCTATCCCCATCATGTGATTTCTCATCCGGCACTACAGCACACCAGAGGAGCTCAGGCCCGGACCAGCAAGCAGGCACCTCCGGCATTTGTCAGAAAGGACCGGCTCGCTTCCTGTGCAGACCAGGCCTTGTACTGGATGAGCAGAGCCGTAAGTGCGATGTCAGTACGGATAACACTCTCTTGGAATCTACCTACCACGTAGGTGCAGCTGGGGCTGAAGGCGTTGGTCCCGCAGACGTAGAGGTGCGT
>NW_017308048.1:43302-45175 GCF_000935625.1 Nanorana parkeri
GGAAACCTGCGAGGAAAGAAGAAATTTCAGTATAGATGCCCATTGCCCACCCCATGCAGCTCATGTCTGCCCGGGCACGAGACCGACTCCGCTGCTCACTTCCAGGTCCGCTCCCTATACCTAGTCTATGACCGGACAGAGGAATGAAAAGATGAGCTTGTCTCTGTCACTCCGCTCTGTCCTCCTTTCAGCATGCCCCTTGCACTGCAGCCCAGCGGATTGGCTCCTTGTGCCGTTTCTCCCTCCCCCAGTCTCAGCTCTGCTGTACAGTAGACTGTTAGAGGCTGATACCCAGGCACAATAGTACTTGTAATTGAGAAATAGATTTAATGATGTATTAGTGATTAATAAGCGGAACCAGCAATGAGGAAACCGAGGAGGAAGTGAGATGTGAGCACGGAGCGTGTCACCGAACCCGAATCTCAGCCCAATCACCTTCAGTTATAATAATGTCTTCCATTTGTTTTACAGGAATGAGAGAGAGATAGAGAGAGGGGGGAGAGAGAGAGATATAGAGAGAGGGGGGAGAGAGAGAGATATAGAGAGAAAGTACAGGGTATCGGGGAGCAGGGAGGTCGGGGTGATGCTCACCTCTCGGAGGAGCCGGAGATTCCCGGGGTCCCGAGTGCTCAGCTCCAAGATGTTCTCTCGGGCGCCCACATAGAGCGTCTCCTTGTTGTCAGCCAGCAGGAGCTGATCGTAGTTCTGCACACCAAACCGACTGAAGGAGCTCACCGACCGGGCCGGATCACCTAGAAAAGACACCGGATGTTATACATTGATGTCACTCCTCTATATCTGGGGGGCGGTGATGTCACTCCTGCATAATACATCTTCTATCTGGAGGGCGGTGATGTCACTCCCGTATAATATATCTGGAGGGCGGTGATGTCACTCCTGTATAATATATCTGGAGGGCGGTGATGTCACTCCTGTATAATATATCTTATATATGGAGAGTATCTCTGGAATGTATCGGCACGGTGATGATTGGGTCGGTGAGGTCACATGACATGATTGTTGAGAACCTGCTGTGCCGGTTCCACGTTTTTGGCGCAGGTTTCGGGAATTTCTAATTGCAGGTCTGGTGACGGGATTCTCTCTGAAGCTTTGAAGTTCTTTCAAGTGGACTGACTACATAACTTGATATAATCACCTCATTCCAGGAGGAGTAATAATAATAACAATGCGATCCTGCACACTCCTATACAGACCGACTGATGACATGCTTACCGTGCTGGAATACAATCCTGGGCAGCACCTCGCCGGCTGAGGGGGGCACAACGCTGACCAATAGCAGTGCCAGCCAGTGAGGGAACAACGGCCATGGTGACATCATGAGAGGCGGCGATCACAGCTCACCGAACCCGGCTCTCTCCCAACACTGCAACAAGAAACACATTATATCATATACACTATGTAATATAGCAGATGGGACGGAGCAATGCTCTGCAGATCTCTAGAGGTCAGTGGTGGAATAATCTGCAGAATATAACAATATGTATCTGTCAGGAGGGAGATGGGACGGAGCAATGTTCTGCAGATCTCTAGAGAGGTCAGTGATGGAATAATCTGCAGAATATATCAATATGTATCTGTCAGGAGGGAGATGGGAGGGAGCAATGTTCTGCAGTTCTCTAGAGAGGTCAGTGGTGGAATAATCTGCAGAATATATCAATATGTATCTGTCAGGAGGGAGATGGGACGGAGCAATGTTCTGCAGATCTCTAGAGAGGTAATTGATGGAATAATCTGCAGAATATATCAATATGTATCTGTCAGGAGGGAGATGGGACGGAGCAATGTTCTGCAGATCTCTAGAGAGGTCAGTGGTGGAATAATCTGCAGAATATATCAATATGTATCTGTCAGG